>NW_015624543.1:333386-359755 GCF_001515625.1 Sinocyclocheilus rhinocerous | reverse complement strand
AGCAACACACATATATATATATATATATACATTATATATATATATATATATATATATATATATAATAAAAATATACAAATTCTATAGGTTTTCCTCTTTGACACTTAACTAAATACTCTTTTAGAGAACTTTCTTCATAAATTAAGTGTATTAACATATTAATCTGTCATCTCATTCATCTGCACTCCATCTAGCCATTTTTTAATGTAGGAACGCATCCTGCATGAATTTCCTTTCCACAGTTTCCTCTGGATTGACATATGAAGGCTTTATTTTCCGTGCAGCTGCTTTGGAATAATATGTATTGTGAAAAGCTCTATATAAATAAAATCGACTCGACCTGTCTCGCTTTTACAATCCATATAATACACATTACACAGGCTACATATCTGCATCTCCAGGCCCAAGCGGAGCAGTATGCGTGAAGTCTTTTCAGTCAGCAGTGAGCGGTTATACTTACAAACTCTGAGACAGAGTTTTCTGATTTTCACAATTTGCTCAGAGCAAAGAAACCCTCTGCGCATTTATGAGGACTCCTGGGACCAACAACGGGAGGCTGAGTGAATTTAAAAAACAAACATAAAAGAAATCCCTAAATATGATTGTAAACTGGATTAGACAGAAATGGGAGTTCACATTAAATGCTTTTAAATCCTTCTGGAACCAAGGCAGCACATTGATGCTTTTCTGAATGGGGATATTAATAAAACTAACCTTCATCACAGACTACAATAGTTCACTCAAGGTCTGTTAACAGTGCAGAGCAATTTTTTATTTTTTTTTGTCAGCTATACACAAATAAAAGAATTGTCGGAAGGTGGTATTAATATTAATCAGGCTTGAGCCAGCATTAGGCTTAATTAAAGCCCATAGTGCCTTATTGACAAAACGTTTGGGGTAATAATGTTTTTTTGAAAGAAATTAACACTTTTATTCAGTAAGCATGCACTCCAGGTCAAGGTTCAAACTCTGGTCAAAACTACAGTTAGAAAGGCCCAGAGGGGCTTGCGTACAGTAACCAAACTATTAAGTTATTTTAGATATATTTCAGTATTAATGTGTTAACAGAGTTACTAAATGAGCAGTGTAAGGATGTGCCTTAGTTTAAATGGCAGCACAGAGCGGTGTTACACAGTGAAGGCTGCGGCCTCGTTAGCATGTGACCTCAGTTTGGGATGACAGAGAATTAATTGTAGCAACAAGGTCCCGCCAGATCGGAGTTAAATGTTAATCAGGGGGGCGAGAACACCGCCAAGTTGCTGCAAAATGCCACTGGGAGTTTTCAGCTGCATGTTAATAAAATTACGTGATTAAAATCACACTGTGTGGGCTAAAAAGCTGCACTGATTCATTCAAGCTTAACTAATTTTTTTTTTTTTTTTTTTTAGGGGGGGGGGGGGTTGTTCAATTTTCTTTCAGCCACTTTGATAAAATAATTTTGTTTAAGAGGCTGATTTCATCCAGGTCTCAGCTGCATGGTCAGTCGTTAGAGATGCCATTAGATGGTAAAAATGGCAGCGGTTTCCTTTCCAAAGATTGAAAGTTCAGTTGGTAATCTAACTGATTTTGTGCTCACAATAACAAAGTATTATTTTATCTGTAAACTATAGCTTTCTGACCATCTCAGACACATTTATAACTCTCTTTGTAAGTCCCCAGTAGTCTCTTAGTGCAAAAATTTAATAAGAAATACTGCATTAGTCTTCTGTTCTCTACTGATTAATATCTAAAAAAAAAAAAGTTAATTAATATAGATATGGTTCAATGTCTATGTAATGACAACAGAAATTCATTTCACTAGGCTGCCATCTGCTGGAAAGACGTAATGTTATCTTTTGGGTAAGAGAGGCTGGTTGGAATTAAATACTAGCTAACAATTTATTGAATACTGTGCAGTATACAGTGTATAGTGCCCAATTGATGAAAATAATAAAAGAGACAGCAGGCATAACTCCACAATTACCGATGTTTAATGCATCTTTAATTCAGCTAGTGAATCCTTTTATAATCTTGGTAATGAAAATGGTTTTGTGCAAAAATGTTTAAACATTTGGCTGATCGAATAGTGATGTATACTGCATATTTTGTCAAATGAGTCGTGTGGATTACATGTGGATTATTGTGATGTTTTTGTCAGCTGTTTGAACTCTCATTTTGATGGCACCCATTCGACGGATCTATTGGTAAGCAAGTAACGTAAAGTTAAATTTCTCTAAACCTGTTTCGATGAAGAAACAAATTAATTTACATCTTGGATGGCCTGAGACTGAGTGAATTTTAAGCAAATTTTTAATTTTGGATGAACTATTCCTGTAATGCAGAGGTCCCCAATCGCCGGGTCGCAACCAAGTACCGGGCCGTGGAAAAGTTGCTACCGGGCCGCAAGAACATTCTGGGAAAAATATGACACATTATTTATTGTGTGTTTTGCCCTTTAAGATCCACTATCCAAATTTACATACGTTGCAATTTCAGAAAACATAATTTCCACACTTGCAACAGGTTCAGGTAATTTAAAATTTTTAACATGAGTGTTAAACATCCCTCCTCATTGGTTGAGGAGGTAAGAAAAGACCAAGCGCTGGTGATAACGGAGAGACAGCTACTGACAATAAAAAGGAAGAAAGAAAGCAACCTTCAACCGTAAATATGTTGACTCATTTCTAAAATACAGTTTTGTTGAGCAGTTCACATGCTCCAAACCCCTTGTGTGTAATATGTGGAAACATATTGTCTAATGGATCAATTAAGCCTTCAAAATTGCTTCGGTATCTTGAAACTAATAACACAGTGTCTACACTAGACGTGAGCGGCTGAAGACAAAACGTATTATACACAGTGATTTTGTCTACACTGAATAAGCGGCACGAGGAACAGTGGTCATGTCTGGTGTAGACACTGTGTTAGTTACGGAGCAGACTGGACATTTGCAACATCCAACCCTCCTCATTGGGGCTTGAAACTGGTCCAAAACTGGTCCATGATGTAAAAAAAAAAAAAAGTTTAGAGACCCCTGCTTTAATGCATGAATCATTGCACACATTTTAGCAACCACTACATTAATTTACTCAATATTACCAATACTGGTCTCTCTAATCAAAAACATTCTATTACTACTTTACTTGCCATTCTACTGCAGCCATTTCTATAGTACTTGCTTTTGCTAACTCATTACTATTTGTGCCTCTTTTATGAATTACCAGATCTAGCAGGTGTTTCATGACTTGTAAAGACTATATTACCAGATGAATAAAGTGTTTTTACTACACTAAAATGTGCCTCGGGTCAGCCTTAAAATAGCTGCATTGCACTGTTGTTCATCTGCTGCAGTACAATAAACCATTGAAATATTGGGGCAACATAAGGGGTATTAACCTTCAGGCAAACCTTTAATACAGCCTCAGACATGACAAGAAGCCAATTCATTTGAGCCTACAGAAATAATGGATCTGGATCAGAGTCACGACACAGAATATGTTGAAAAAAGCGGTTTTCAAGGTTAGCTTGACCTCTAAGGAAAAAGAGACAGCGCTAGGCAATTTTATTACGCCACTATCTACCGTATTGTCCCAAATATAAGACGATATTTTTTTCTTGGAAATACATCTGAAAAAACGCGGTCGTCTTATATTCAGGGTCTAGACTTTGACATGTCAACAATACACCCACAACACTAGGTGGCGCCAAATACGCATAAAACGAGTGTGCCATGAAATACGTAATGTAATGCGTGTTGTAAAGATCGCGAGTAAAAACAAAAGAAGCAGAAAACCTTACAGCTGCATGAGTCGTGACTGTCACGTGGGCCAATACGGTATTTTTTTTATGTCTGTCTCTTCTGCCAACCGTATAAGTTTGGCACCTTTGATTACTACTGACCTAAGCGGAACATTATTCCGACTCTGGAATTGTGTCAAAATGCCTGCAGTAAAGAGACATGTCATGATTATATACCTCTCCTGAATGCAATTGTCTTATGCTAGGAATGCTGAGGCTGCACAATAACAACATTGCAGTGTGTACGATCATTGCCAGAGACTTTTGCTGCCAAATGAACATTGCTAAACTATATAAGTCACGGCGTGTTTTCATTTTATGATGTGAAAATATTGTTACAGAGTCACACACTGAAATCCCATTACATACTCTTATAATGTCCTCGGTGTTATGGCGTGATAAGTCAAGCACTTCAACCGAAAGTTTTATGGACTATTACATTTGCATAAACAAATGCAGCGGAGATTTAAAGTGTAATTTGACGCTATGACAAAAGAACATAATCTACCTCTAGGGCAGAGAAATGTCTATTGCCTATGAATAATATAGTGAAATCAACCGCCAGGCATACAAGAATTCTGTCATGTTCCACAGTAAGAAACATTCTGCCAGTAGAGTAACACATCACCATCCAAAACGATCCATTATGCAAATCATTTCATTTAGAAATAAGTGTAATGGGGAAAAAATGTGCCATTCCTGATGAAGATTGAAAGGAAAATCAAGTTAAGTGGATTCAATGCCTTTGGTTTTGACATGATCATGAATCCATAAGTTCAAAACAATGAATAACTGATCAACAACACTGCAATAAACTTAACTTACAGTATGTCAATACAAAAAAAAAAAAAACTTTAATAATGAGATGCATTCACTTATGCCTAGGTGACAAGATCAGTTTTTCCATATGCTGTTCAATTAAATATTTTCCAATTAAAATTATTTAAGAAATCCGTTTTACTTTTTACCATAAAAAAACTAGTTCTCCAACTTTCATCCAGTGTTTTTTCATCATTTTTTATTTTATTTTCTATTTTAATTTTTGTTAAAGTTTTAGTACTTTTGTTGCGTTTTTGTCATTTTATTAGCTTTTTTTTTTTTAAATATATATATTTTATTTCAGTTAACTTTCTTATTTCAAGTAACGTTTATTTAATGGTTTTAATTAACTATAATAACCATTTTTTCATCATTGGGTTCAGTAAGTAGTTATTAGCACAATTAGCACAATAATATTGAGATGCTTGGTGTCTTTTTTAACCAGCAGATTAGTTTCATCATTAAGGATCTTTCAGCTCAGATCTGCTGCTAAATTGAAAGATTTTTTTTTAAAGGACTTGGAAACAATCCTAGCTTGATTACTGTAACTATATGTATGCAGGCACGTCTCAATCTCATCTCCAGATGGTTCAGTACACACCAGTGAGACTTTTAGTGAAAATCCAAAATAAGAGATCACATCTTTCTTATTAGAATCAAATTAACTAGTACCAATAATTACCAATTTGCTTATAGTTATAAAAGTGGCCCAGCGTGGTATTTCTCCACAATATATTTGTAAATTCCTTCATGCATACTCTGCCCCAAGGTTATGCAATCAACTTCCTTCTGTCCTGTTCACGCTGTAAGGGAGATTTCTCAGTTCTGGAACCGTTTAGATCCTCCTCCTCCACTGGCAATTTTAAATCCGCTTAAAGGTCCATTTTTATTCCTTAGCTCTTGATTCTATGGAAGTTTTTTTTTTATGGGTTTCCTCTTATTCTATTATTTAGATTTTATCAACTTGACATGAATATCCCTCTCTTTGTGACAGGATGACTTTTATAGCCTGCAATTACAAATATAAAGATCTGTGAAAATGTGTATTTATGTGTTTGGTGATATTAAAATGTATAGAAACATTCAACCAAAACATTAACCTGACAAGAAAAAGCTACAATAATCTTGACAGGAGTTAAATCTTGCTACAATCCTGAGTTACTGCAGCGTCCCTGCTTGTTCTTAAGTCAAATATAGTAAAACGGTCGTCATATAAACTGAAATGGCATACGAAGGCTTCAGTAATCTCTCCCAAAGTGCTTATTCACTTTGGCGACAGCAATGTAAATCACTAGATTTACCACAAAATACTGGTCCTTATTCTCCATCTGCTTCAGCCTCATCTCAACCCTCCCCTCGGAGTCTTGGTATAGAATGGAGAAACTCCCGCCATCAAAATCATATGATACTGTGTCCTGACTTGCTTTTGTCATCACAACAGGAGCGCTGACACACCAAAAAGGCTGCTTGGCTTCATCCCATACAGTGAGGCTGATCATGCAACAGTCCTGAAGACAGCAATTAGACCATGAAATACATCCTTACATAAGTATTAAAATACTGTGAATAAAAAGTGAGGATGATTGGACCAGTGTGGTGATTCTGTACCTTGATAGTTCCATGTAAAGCTTCAGTCCTCCAAGGCAAGCTGACGTCTCCAACCAGATGAATATTTGGAGATCTGTTATTCTCACTGATCACTTCCAGTGGAAGATAACCATCAGAAATCTGATCTGGAGAGTAAAAAAGAGGTATGCTAAGATACTTTGCGGTTGTCTACCAAAGATGAGATATACAGAATACAAGTGACACTTAATTCTTAAATTAGAAACTCAAAATTCTAGATAATTGTATCAAAGTCCTTGTATTAAATAACGGCTTAGTAAAAACATCTTAATTTTGCTTAGAGCAGGACAACACTGATATATTTTTGGGAATCTAGCGCCATCTACTGTTGAGAATCTAGTACAATCAACTGTTGAGGAATAGTGTAAAACTGTAGAAATAGCCAACTGCTCATTCATTTACTTGTAAGGCTATTATTTATTTTGTACCATCAGTTGGATGTCAGTTTTCATACTGTAAACTATTACTTTAATGGGGAATGATTTTAAAATCATTATAAATGAGTCAAGTGTTCCTTTGAACTCTTATTCTTCTTACAGTGCAGCGCACTATGTCTGTTTTTACCTCTCCTGCAAAACAGCTGGGAAAAGCGGCCAGACATGATGATTCTCACTGTATTGTGCAGTTCAATGTAAGCAGTGTATCCATTGAGACCATACTCCGGGTCCACATCATCAAACAAAGCACTGACTCCAGCTGCTGTACATGGACTAGTAGTGTGAAGGAAGGATAAAGAAGGGAACAAAAGAGATTAACTACAAAGTTTGTGTCAATTTACCTTTTCACACTGAAGACTGTAGAGACAGTATTGGGGTAAATCAGATGGTTTAACAACTGATGAGTCAGAGCTGTACAGTGTCCAACTTCACCAGAAAATGGAGTTATTACACCTTGATACAAGTTTTATAAAAGATAAATGATAAGAGGAAATACAGCAATACCTAATAGATGCATGAAGACTTCTTTCCACAAGTCTGTGATTGTGCAAGTTCACCATGACAAAAGCAATTCCCCACTGGTCCTGTATAGAAGCACCAAATTAACAATTGTTGTATTGTTGAAATGAAATATTATTATTTTTATATTATGAATACCACTACTATCAATAATAATAATTATAATAATATACACACTACTATTCAAAAAAATTTTGGTAATAATTATTTAATGTTTTTGAAAATGTATGCATTTAAGCAAAAACTTAAATAAATATTATAATTTAAAATAACAGATTTCTATTTTGATTTTTTTTTAAATGAAATTTATTCCTGTGATGGCAGAGCTGAATTTTCAGCAACCATTACTCCAGTCTTCAGTGTCACATGATCCTTCAGAAATCATTCTAATATGCTGATTTGCCGCTCAAGAAACATTATCATAATTATTTTTAAAACATTTTTAAAAGATTTTTTGATGAACAGAAAGCTCAAAAACAACATTTATATGAAATATAAGACATATATGACGTGCTGAAATGGCGTTTGGTCTCGTACTGTATCGCGTACCTTGTCAGTGTCGTGCGCTTTGCTTGGCCATTTGTTGGGATAAACAGGTGTGTTCAAACAGGTTGAAAGTGTGTTCAAGCGCCAGCAAAACAATGTAAAGAAATAGTCTTTGTGAGAAGCAGTCAATCAGCAGAAGTTAAAAGCAGCTTGTAAGTGTATTTATTTCTTGTCTCAGTGTTTAGCGCAGTTGTCGTTGCTAGGAAATAGAAATCTTCTGTAAAATGGAAGTCTTAATTTACTCTTAAGTTTTTAGTCTTTTAATCAATTAATGCATGATTGCTGATTAAAAGTATGAATTTATTTTGAAAAAAAGATTCTAAGATATAATAAATTCAAAACATCAAGTGCAACAGAAGCAAAAAACAAAAAAGACTAAATAAACAAAATGCATAAACAAAACAACAATTAAAAAAAAAAAAAAAGAGCAAAATAAAACCGCAATATGAATAAAAGAAGACTCACAAAATGTATGTTTTCTCCACAATGAACAAGGTCAACTCTAGAATTGGAAAATACCTTCCAGAATCCCAAAGTTACGCCCTGTCCAACATACAGCATCTTGACAATCTTGTCTGAAACACACAACTCACTGTGTTCTCTTTGAAGCTTTACTTTGGACATAACTGATTTCCAGCCCGGCCTGAAAGGCACAAGATGGAAACAACTACATCACTCATTTAGGTTGGAGTAAAGGTGTAGCTTTCTAATTGGCACCTACCATACCTGTAAGGAGCAGGACAATTGAGTGGCACCCGCAACACTCCATGAAGCTCAAGCGAGGTGAGCTGGTTGAAAGGAGGCCAACTGACAGCACCCCAGAGCACAAAAACAGCCGTACTACTGAAGGAGGCATGAGACTGCTCAAAGGTGCTCTGCCGTCCTCTCCCATCAGTCACTGTGATCTCCCATGTAATGCACAGACTCCTGCCAGACACACATGACACAAACCACATCTGACACCTCTGCTCTCAGATCATTTAAGGGCAATGCCTTTTTTGTTGTTTTTTTGAAGAAGTGGGGAATACAACATAAAGAAAACATCAAATGTATTGTAAAAGAAAACACTAAGCTGATGAAAATACTGTCTTTTGTTCCTGTAGCATCCCTAAAACAAGATACACTTCTTTACTTATGCAAAAAAAATGTATAATGCTGAAATATGAAACTGAAAGATAACACTGTTTTTCAAATACTATATTTTTAAATAAGTGTATTATCAATTGCATTTTTAAGCATGTATAAAGCAAAAATCTAATGAAGTTAAAAAGTAAGGTTTAGACCTAATAAATAATAAAATAATAAAACTATTTCATTACATCCAAAATGTTCTGAAATATGAAAACTGAGAGAAAATGTTATTTTTTGATACTATATTCTAAAGTTAATTATTAATTAATTTGTTTAGCATACTTAAAGCAAAAGTCTAATTAAGTTATAAATTGAGGTTTAGGCTTAAAATAATAATACAAATGTTGCCAACAGGGGAAATTTTTTTTATAAATGAGCATCTCTAAAACAAGATAAATTGCATTACTTGCAAAAGTTATAATTCTGAATTAAGAAAACTGAAATATAATGTTGTTTTAGAGACTATATTTTGAATTAAGTTTATTATTCATTTTATTGCATGAATTGAATAAAATGTATAAAGCAAAACTCTTATAAAGTTTAGTCAGGTTTATGCCTAAAATAATAAGAAAAATGTTGCCAATGGGTAAAAAATTCCTAAAACAAGATAAACGTCTTTACTTGCAAAACTGCAATTCTGAAATATGAAAACTGAAAGATAATGTTGTTTTCAGAGACATTTGTATTAAGTTAATAAAATTAATGAATGAAACAAACTATTTTAAATGCATAAATACAAAACTATTTTTAAAGGTGGAGAATCCAAGGTAAAGAGTCAAAGTATCATAAAAAGAAGGCTGCTAAAAAACAATAATTTGTATTTATTTATTCATTTATTTATTTTTATTTTGAGAATCAAAATTGTGTTCATGTGGAAAGATGAAAACTGAAAGATTAACTGGGAAACAAAATAAAAATACTATTGATTGATTGATTGACTGACTGATGTGCAGTGCTGTTATTAACCTAATTCAATTGATTAAGAGCAGGGAAGTGTCTGTTTTAGCAAGATACTATGAATGACATTAATTCTGAAAGAAGCAGGGCATTAGTTTGGGGAAATACCTAATATGATGCATCATGTGCCTGGCATTGGCACCATATGATATCAATTAATGCTGTAAGACGAGATACAAGCAGAGTCCCAGAGAGATTAATAGCTGTTGGTTGTGTCTGCAAGTCAGTGGAGATGATTATTACCGAAGTAAATCTGATCCTTCGGTGTCTTTGTAACTGAGGAACCTATGGGGATTTGTCTGGGCAAGAGGTAGGGGCCAAGCAATTTATTTGTACAATTCACCCAGCCTTCTGAGGGGACCACAATTATTTTCATTCCCCCTGTATGCCACACACTCTTTGAGTTGAAAAATTGAGTGGCCCGGCAGCTCTAATCAGAGGTTAAGACAACAGCACGCCGCGGCCTGCAGATCATCAAGCGTGTTTCCGTATCCCATCGCCCAAGAGCACAGAGCAAATCTAAGACGCTGACTCTCACACTCACCTTTAATAAGCCCAGACACTGCAGGAGGGAAAAACACACCCTGACATATATTTGATGGGGGATATGCCATCTTCAACAAATTACATAGGTCACAACAAAGACGATATTTTGACTACAAAGTCTTGTTGTGTATTACTAAATGTAGGGATGTACAGAAAGAGAGATGAAAGATATAGGCTAAACCAAAACAACTAAACATAGATTATGCATACGTATTTATATAAAGAAACATACAGATTGCGTGTCATAACGCCAAACCAATGCTCTCGTCGTCTTAAATGAAGGATATAATAATCATAAAATATAAAAGGGATTTCAAGAGACATCGATTTTAAGATTTACACATTTAATTAGACCACATATTTGTGAAATCTCAAATAAACTAAACCACAAAAGCCACAATCTCTAACCTTATGACTTCCTCTGTATGACGCGGCAGTCCTGAAAAAGGGTCGATGAGTCGTAGTTTCGTTCTCCACTTGTTCAAGTTCAGGCCAGCAATTTCTTTGAAGAACGTGTTTCTCCAGTATCCCTTTGGCCTCTCCTGCACACCCACCATACCAAGGACATGTATCATCTGGTCTTCTTGGCTGGCTTTCTTCTTTTTTGTACGTTTATTGATGTAAAACTGATACCACATAGCACTGCAAGGACATCAGGATAAGGAAGAAATTATTTTGATAGATTTTTTTTTTTAGCTTTGAGAGACAAAAAAAAAGGGTCTGGAGAAAAACAAACTCACGCACTTGCTGTTGGACAGTTCATGGAAGTGCTTGTTGACAAAACTAATGCAGAAAAGACACCCAGTATCCAAGTACGAGAGAATCCTGAGAATGATCTCCAGTGGCATCCTAGTTTAAATCAGATAAAACAAATAGACAGATAAATATAAAAGGATAGATATAGATACATGATAGATGAACAGATGAATGAACAGACAGATAGAGATGTGGCATCTTATTTAACAAACAATAAATAAATAACAATTTGTCCATGCATATAGCTACTTTAATTACACACACAAAAAAAAGTACGGTGAGTCACGGTGAGGCTAAAAAAGTTACCATACTCGCAAAACATGCCTTTCTAAGGAGTTTTCACAAGTCTTTTCTCTGCGTTTGGATGTCATTCTGTGGACTGATGGATGTTGTAGAGCCGCTTTTCTTTGTTTTCTGAGAAAATTAAACACAAACACACTGAAACGATCTAGCAGAGCTCTGCAGTGCAGAAGCATTAAAGCCAGAATGAAGCGAAATAACATAGAAGCAACAACAACCTGGACATGGATTTTGATTTAATAATTGAAGGCTGCCCAGCATCTTGCCTCTGGGTCTTCACGGATTGCGAAAACATAATTTGTATCTCTTGTGAAGCGTGTTTAAGTGCCTCTTAATTTGTTATCTGTTCAATCTCGCTCTTCCGGCATCTCGCTGTCAAGGTAACCAGGCCAGCGCGCTTCTGCGCAGGTGCTAAGTGCATTCGTCGCACTACACAGGGCGCACTGTCATCTCACAGAGTTTTTTTTTTTTAATGGGTACAGTCTTACATACTAGTAGGACATTAAACAGTTCAGCGAAGAGTTATAACATGCTATTCCGAGGAAAAGCTAAAAAAATTAAAAAAAAAAAACATTGTTGCCACAACTACATTCTTCTACTAACAGGTGATGTGACTATCTGGGGAAATACTGCCCCCAACAGGTCAGGAGGATTCATGAACACCCTGAGAGCCGCACGGGGGTTCTAATGCTACGTGAACAATTTGAAAAAGTAGGCTTATTTATTTATTTATTTATTGTATATATAATGTTCATTCTTTAATTCCTTTCATTCCAGTTTTTGTTTGTTTGTTTTCAATTTTTTGCTGCTTCAAAAATGGATCCTCTGCAGTGAATGGGTGCCATCAGAATAAGAGTTCAAACAGCTGATAAAAACATCACAATAATCCACAAGTAATCCACACCACTCCAGTGCATAATGTCTTTTGAGGCGAAAAGCTGCATATTTGTAAGAAATAAATCCATCATTAAGGCATTGACTTAAACCATAACTTCTGTAATCCACAATAACACTTCCTCCAGTGAAAAATCCACCCTCTATTGTCCTCTCTCTTCAAAAGTCATGATTATTTTTGTTTTGAACTCTTTTAGACTGTTATTACTTTTAAACAATGTTTGATTTGTGCATATTTATCTCCTGATTCAGATGAGAAACAACTTTTTCACTGGAGAAACCAATATTATGAAGGACTCGTATTTTAGCTGGATTTCATCCCTCTTTTTCCTCAAGTCCACTATCATCTCCTTTGTCTTGTCCGTGTTGAGGGTGAGGTTGTTGTCCTCACACCATGTCACAAGACTGGCCACCTCCCTCCTGTAGGCCGCTTCATCCCCGCCAGTGATCCGTCCTATCACTGCGGTGTCATCAGCGAACTTCAGTATTATGTTGTCCTTGTGGGAGGCAACACAGTCATTTGGTGACTTATCTTGACATATCTTGGATGGCTTGAGGGTAAGTACATTTTCAGCAAATTTTCATTTTTGGGTGAACTATTCCTTGTGAAATATATTGGATGAGATTTTAATAAAGCAAAAAAAAAAAGCAAAGGGATTTTTTTTTTGTTATGGTGGTCTGCTGCCTGTCAGATTAAATAGTCATAACATTCACAGTAATGTACGGTTTCTCATGGTTGGGGAGAGTTCTTCTCTGTGGGCATAAATGGCTCAGGGCCCCGTGATACACAGGCCCAGTGCCCACCAAGCTTGACATTTGATGTTTTCTTTCTTTTTCTCGCCCTTCTGCAAGCCCTAGGTCAGCCGCTGATCTCGAATACTCACCGTCAACCTCCACAGAGCCTGTCACTCTCAACAGTGCTATTCTTGTCAAACTTAACCTAACTGTTGCAGGTGAAGTTTACTTGAAATATATTTTAAAACCATTGTTCTGGCTATTTATATTTGCAAATTTGTTAATAAAATATAGTTAGGATAGTATTTGCTGTTTTGAACTGACAGGCAAAGTCTCTCAAGTGTCCTAAGAATGCAATATTGTGAAGTACCTATTATACTTCAGATATAATACAGACATTGAGTCATTCCATTATGAATTAAAGCAGTATCCCCATTTCACTCTTTAGAAGGCACCAGTCGCGATCGTCTTACATAATATTTCCAATTAGCAACTTTGAAGAGTGAGGGAAACTATTAATTAGGGAGGTTAAGAATGGGTTCAGTGGACATAACACATACTGAGTAGACCTGTCAAACCTAGCATCACACTTTATACACTTTACAGCAACTCCAGAGCTCTTCTGAAAAGCTTTTTAAAAGATAGAAAGCACAAAACTGATCGCCTATTACATGTTTTATTTAGAGAATGACGATTCTCAGATGTATGAAGCCACGTTTTAGCAACTTTCAGTTGTAGATTGTCTCTTTTTAAAGAGATTCATTGTTTTTCATTTTCTTCACAATTTTTTAACAACATACAGTATGTCTATTAATACAAGAAGTTGCTTTACTGTGCACTCTTAAAAATAAAGGTTCTTTATTGGCATATAGTTTAATGAAGAACTTTTAACATCCATGGAACCTTTCCATTTCTCAAAATGTACTTTATAGCAGAAAATGGTTCTTTAGATTTTTAAAATGTTCTTCACGCTAAGAAGAAATGGTTGAGTCCTTAAGAACTTGGTAACACCTTTTATCAATGATCCATTAACAATATTTAACTTCATAACATGAACTAACAAAGAAAAAATTATTTTAAATCAATACAAATGGTTGTATTAACCAACATTAACAGAGATTCATAAATACTGTAACAAATGTATTGCGTATTGCTTGGTCATGTAAGTTAATGTATTAATGGAGTAATGTTTGACCAGCAGTATCTGTACTTTCACTCAAGTAATGGAGTTGAGTACTTTGTCCGCCTCTGATTAACTTACCTTATTGTAAAGTGATCACTGAAAGGTTCTTTGGGAACCAAAAATGTTTCTTTAAGGAATCACTTAAAACAACCCACAACTTAGACATTTTATGACCAGCCATTGTTCATCAAGCCCTTGTAGACCAACCATATTTCAAAGTGTTTATTTAAAAATATAAACTTAATAAACATATGGTTTGAGATCTAGTAAGAGGGAACAGTGTGGATGACAGACAGAGGATCATAGCACTTCTTCTCCACAGGGTGGAGCACAAGATTTTTGTTTGACTCTGAAGGCATTCCACCTGTATTCTGATATTATTAAATTGCATGTCTATTTTTCTGGTATTAAGCTATATAATATCAGCTTCAAATTTATAGCTGGTCTACTTACTGTATCCTATATGCAAAACTATATGTTTGCTATTGCTATGTAAAACGAATACTGATGTCACCAAAAATTGGTTGATAAATTAGCTGTTATTGTGCAGACAAACTCTTAAATCCAAGATTCTGGCCGCCCCTGACTTTTATGTCCAGAAACGTCCGCTCCAGAATTATTATTGTACTTGAAAAGAAGGGATGGGCGTGAATCGCCCTCCAAAAAGAATGAAGGAGCAATTGGTTTTCTCCACTCTTATTAGGTGCGCGCTTCACTCCTTCTCAAGGCAGCTGAAGGAGCAGACACACAGATTGCACCAACTATGTATTTAACAGGTAACATAATGGACAACATCAAGTAGAAATGAGGCAAAAGATAACATAGAATGAAATACTAGATTTCATTGTGCTGTTGTTGATATTTATTGATTTTATTATTTCATTGGAAAGGTATGTAATTGTTATAGAAGTGATACTAACTATGGAAAAGATAACGCGGAACTTTAAAACTGTATTTTTGTTTACGTTTTACGTGAGTTAAACGCAGCTAACCTTGTATTTTTAGTCGAGATTAGGTGTTGCGCATCGTTGCGCAATTTATCTTCAAGCATCATACTGAGAGATTAGCTATATTCACTGAGAAATTAGTATTCGTGCACTATTATTGTTTTTAAAATATTTATACATTTTGTTCTGATTTCTCGTTTTTTTATCATTCAGGGACCATTGTGCAAATATTCTGAGCACCTTAAACTGATGCGCATAGACGAGAAGAAAAGGAGTGTCTGACGGTGAGTTACAGAGAGAGAGTAAGTGAGAGAGAGAAAGTGAGTGAGAGAGAGAGGTTAGTTTGGAACAGGTGATAGAGCCACATCAAACCTCCAAGGGGCTGGTGGTTAAGATCAGTTTGCAGAGGATTCTCGTTCCGATCATGGTGCCAGCAGCCTGTCCCGGACCCTTTGCCATGCTGGCTCTCGCCTTAATCCTGGGATGTGGCATAGGGCTCTGTCTGGGCCAGAATGACACGGAACCCATTGTTCTGGAGGGAAAGTGTCTGGTGGTGTGCGACTCCAACCCCTCTTCTGACGGAGGAGTCACCTCTTCGCTTGGGATATCTGTGCGCTCCGGCAGCGCCAAATTGGCTTTTTCGGCCGTCAGAGGGACAAACCACGAACCTTCGGAGATGAGCAACACATCCATGACCATCTATTTTGACCAGGTCAGGTGTCCCGTTGGTGACTTTGTAATCACAGGAACTGCATATGTATTGCTGTGCTCAGGAATTTCAACCAGAAACTTCACGAAGTGACAAATGCGTCTATTCTATTGGACGATGTACGTTATTAACTAATTCAGTCGCGTATCTTGATTTTCAGGGTAATTCACATTATTTCATTAAACGTAGGCTATTTAGTGTTGGTCAGATAAAATGTGTGAAGTTCCTAATAGTCTCCATAATATCTTTCAACAAATTGCTTAGTTGCAAAATAATTTTTGTCGCCCGTACTGTCAAAAATGTGAAATTTAACCCAAGTGTTTAGATTAACAACAAGCGAGGCGTGTTTAGATTAACAATAACCGACCCGCTGTCATTAAAATCGACCTGTAGTAATTAAAACTGACCCGACGTTGACAGGTTTGGAATGCGCTTATGGCAAGCCGGTTTAACATGTAAACAATTGCGACAAGAAATGTTTTTGTAACCAGCAGGATAGATACTGAGTTTTAAATAGGTTCTAGTGTCAAATAAATAAGTACTAGCACAACTGGAACTGATACTAGTAGCTAACCATTCAAACAGTTACAAATAACCAAAGAAGAAGTAATAGTGCCCAAATGAATAGTACTTGTAAAACTGAAATATCGACTAGCAATAATTTGAATACATACTAGTTGAAAATGAATTGATATCTGGACCACAGATTCCATAGAATTAAATGGCAAAAAAAAGGTTATTTCCCACTATTGGAATAAGTAGCCTATGAACAGTTAGTCTAGCCTACTAGTGAAACTGAAAAATCTTATATTATCTTATACTAATAAAAAACATCTGAAAACAAAAATATTTACTGGTTGGTTGTAAGGAAAAAATGTTAATACAGCTTGCCACATTGCGCTCAAAGATCCGCATGTGTCAGTGTAAAATTGCAGAGTTAAAAGTAAATGTGATATGGCGATTCACACATTTTCGTTTGCTAGTGGATTTGTAACGCGTCATGTTGCTTTTGTTTCAGGTCTTAGTAAACATTGGCAATCATTTCGACCTAAAAGCGAGTCTGTTTACCGCACCACGGAGAGGAATATACAGTTTCAGCTTTCATGTGGTCAAGGTCTACAACAGACAAACCATACAGGTGAGCAGAGCAGCTTGTGTTTTTGCACAAAATACTATTGCAGTCACCTCTCATTCTGTGCGTTATTCACGAACCCTCGTGGAAAGCCGATTCTCTGCTTTCAAAGGACTAAAGTGCGCTATGTCCTGTTATTCAGGTTAATCTGATGCAGAATGAGTACCCGGTCATATCTGCTTTTGCTGGGGATCAGGATGTCACGCGGGAGGCGGCGAGTAACGGAGTTCTACTGATGGTGGAGCGCGAGGATCGAGTCTATCTCAAGTTGGAACGAGGGAATCTAATGGGCGGATGGAAATACTCCACGTTCTCTGGATTTTTAGTCTTTCCTCTATAACTGACTCGCAGACGTGTTACTGCGAGTAATATTTTCCAAGAGACCGAGGACGAACGAGTTTCAGTTCTTCGAACAAAACAGAAATCTAGCAAAACTGCATATGGACGCGTACACCGGGAGTTCCCGCCTTTTTTGGCCGCAGCTATTTTCAGTCGCGATTGTTTGGATTTTATCGATGGGAAACAATTCGCAACTGACAGTTACCTGGACCGCTATATAAAAGAGAAGATATTTAAGACGAAGACGAACTTCAAATCCCGAACTAGGTGTATTTATCAGTGCTTTATTTTGTGTTTGTATAGCCTTAATGATTCGGCTTCCGTCCAGTGAGGTGTGTGGTGTGGAGCTGCGGAAGTGCGTTATGGCCCCAGAGCATTTTTTGCACGAATGGAAGATTCCTGTTTTGTGCTGTCAATGATGTGTCGTTTGGATGCCGAACATACTGAAAATATGCCAAATGTAGGCCACCTGCTATACAGTGATTATAATGAGAAAAAAATACATCATATATCAGCCAATGGAGACGTCTTAAAAACTTTTTGCTAGACAGCTATCTAATTTATAAAATACATATTTACATTATGGTGTGTTCTACATTCCGGATAATAAGTAGCTTTGATTGATTTAGTGTTCAGTGACAATGCTCACAGATGTAAGTTGTGGAAAAAGAAAAGTCCCAATATAATGTCCCGCCTAATAAAATATTGTATTGTACACATATTTACTCAATCTTTTTTTATTATTATTAACCTTGATTATTTTTCTAATGAATGATAAAATCGCATTAACGAATTGCGCATGCGCAAAAAGCATTTTTCTTTGCTTGACTACAATGAAAATAGACTGACAATATAACAGCACTGTCCATGGTGCTGAAGCAACACTCGGACTTAAGAATATTCGCTGATGTCTCAAGACTGGATGATAAACAATTATGTATGCTGCTCTAAATATATTATGTATTTATTTATTTTTTTGCAACCTTGAATCATTGTCTGTTCAGCAATTATTTTAGTATAAAACTCAAAATCTTTTCCCAAAGCCTCCCCTCCATTACTTATGATAATGATACATACCTGAATGGATGGACTGAAACAAGGTGATAGTAATGTTAAATTAGCTTTGGTTTCCACCACTGCTGGCCCGTTGAAACACAAACACACACACATGAACACACACACTCTCTGATTGTTTCATATTTCTAAATTTGTCTTGCGCTCTCTTATACACACATGTATCTCCACATGCATGCATATGCACATCTGCACACACACACAAACACACATACACACACACACACACATTCAATGCTTGCCTGCTCTCTTTGATGTACACATATACATATGCATATACATAAAACACCAACAGAGCTGCATACAAATGTGAACATAAAGATCAACACAGAACTATTAATAGACAAACATAAAATCACTTTAGTTGGACTTGCTTTAGAGATACAGAACTTTAACGGTTCTGGCTTTTTTAATAGAGCAAATAAACTACTGTCAGCCATATAAAATGTTGTGCACCAGTATTTATTCCCTCATTTGTTATATATATATATATATATGCAATTTTGATGTTCTCCTCTCTATGAACATTTAATGTTAAATTCTCCCATTTGAAAACTAGCACTTCAATTCAGAACTGGTGTAGCACAGTTCATCAGAAATTGTGTTTATTCATAAAAGGAAGCTGGTGTGCAAATGAGGGGTTAAAATTATTGCATGCACATGTCTTCGGCTCTGTTCTTAACAGACTAAAGATACAATATATCTATGGTATCAGTTAGAGCATAGATCTTACAACATAATAATTTTAAAAGCATAAGAAGTTGCAAGGCATGGCTCGTATGATTTAAAACAAGCCACTTAATTTTGAGAGTGCTGGGGCCAGTTGCATAAGCTTAGCCTTTATGTTAAGAAAATGTCTTTAGTAGGAGTTTGACCAACTAGCAGTTAGCCAATAAGTAATCAGTCTTATTTTTGGAATTAACTTAAACTAATCTATGCTTTTATGTAACTGAATTAAAAAAATATATATGACTAGTCTTAAAGAAAAAATTAGATGACTAATTAAGACCAGCCTAAACCTTTTATGCAACTGGCCCCTGAACTCTGTGCACATGTGTACTGGACTGTGTCATGAAGGATAATTTGAGGTGTCAGTGTTGTAATGAGGCCTGTCATAAGCCATGAGTGAACTGAAGTTGATGAAGGGTGACTGTTTCTTTTTCAGATCCACTTAGTTTTAAACCCGGCAGAGACAGTGTATAGGTAAATATAATTAAAAAGAATATTAGAATTGATTTAGAAATGGATAATTAATTAATGTTTACCTTTGTCAAGCATTGGCAGCAAAAATAAAAGAGCAGGTAAAGTTCAATGAATTTTTAAAATGCACCAAAAAAAACCACATTTGGATCAAAGCTTTAAAATAAAATATTACTGTTTTTTCTCTCTTTCTCTCTCTCTCTCTCTCTCTCTCTCTCTCTCATAAATATTCACATGGAAAGGGCGACTAATTATCCTTTCAATGTGTTTTTTTTGACCAAAAAAATTGTTCAAGTGTCATTGTGTTTTACAGTTCAATGTGATATCCCTTTTCTTTCAGAGTTGAGAGTAGAGCCTAGAATAATTTTCAGAAATTAGCTGCTTCTTAAAAAGAGGCCTAAAAAGCCTTTTGTGTATGTGTGTGTGTGTGTGTGTGTGTGTGTTTGTGTGTGTCTGAGTTTATGAAATCTAATTAAATTAAATAAGGCCCTCTTATATATATCTGTAAACTTTGATAATCAAAAGTTTCCATCAGTGCAATTTAATTATTTGCTGAATCTGTACTGTGGTTGTCATGGTGTTATTTATGACAGCAATATAAGGTACTAACCCCCCCTAATCATGAAATCATGATAGTTCAGATCTCTGCACTGCTATTGGTCCTTAGATGGCGCATGTCACCAGATATTATTGGTAGGTCTTTATTGGTTTCAAATGTAAAGAAAAATGAGGCCACTGGAGATACTTCTCTTCTGTTAAAATTAATTGTGGGGTGAGCAGCCTGTTGTTTGACAGACTTATACACAGCCCATTAAAGAAGTCAGATCATAAAACCCCCGATGCAGTAAATTAGTGTACTCACAGACATTTTTATGCGTGCACAGATGGCCAAACACTGTGTATTATTAATTACGAGGGGGGGGGAAAGCAGCAGCACCTTAAAATACTTTCTAAATTTATGTGGTTTTCAATTTACAGACCTAAAAGAGAGTTTTTCTCAAAAAAGACAATGCTAATTAACTTCCATTGTGGGCTGATTTCAGAGCTCAAGTTTCATACAGACCCAGCAGGATCATTCACCTTCCAGTTAAGATTTGGAATTGCATAGTAGTTGTAAAGGATATAATCAGCATTTTTTATAGTTGCAGCTATGTAATTTTTTATAGACATTGTAGCCATTTAGTTAAAACTGATTTTTTTGTAAATTTAGTTAGGAAGTAAAACTATAAATATTATGTTAATTATTATTAATTATAGTTTTATTTAGTTATGTTTAAGTAAATTTATTTCTAAGTTCTAACTTTCAGGAATATGAGACTATCTTTTCACACATACTGATTTATTATGTCAAAACAAGAAGCATGGCAGGTGAGTTGCGTTATGGATGACTTTTTGTTTCAATCCCATTCACCTTTTCACAGCATGCACCAGGGCATGAATAATTAATAAGGTTGCACTGTTTGACCATTTTCCAGTTTTAGTTACACTGTTGTTCTTGATTTTGTTGTTACGTTTAGTAACTTGTTGTTGTCTGATGTCAGAATGCATTTATTCCTCTACTGAAATGATCAGAAATTCGATTTTACCCTTCTCGTGTTTCATACACTGAAGTCTGTATGTGGCATTTAAGTGTATATGTCTCATGAGTGTTCATATGATTTAATCAATAGATTAAGAAAACAAGCACTTTGCTTCACATGAACATTTCAAAAACAAAAGAAGAAACACAATATTGGGCAATTGGGAATTGTTACATAAAACATAATAATTCACATAAAGAAAGAAAGAAAGAAAGAGCATTATTATTATTTTCTCTAAAGTTCTATGAACACCCTAGTATGCAGAGGAGTATTAAACCTAACAGTACTATATACTGTATATATACCACAAAACCAGTCTTAAGTCGCTGGGGTATATTTGTAGCAATAGCCAAAAATACATTGTATGGGTCAAAATTATTGATTTTTCTTTTATGCCAAAAATCATTAGGGTATTAAGTAAAGATCATGTTCCATGAAGACATTTTGTAAATTTCCTACTGTGAATATATTAAAACTTAGTTTTTGATTAGTAATATGCATTGCTTAAAACTTTCATTTGGACAACTTTTTTGCACCCTCAGATTCCAGATTTTCAAATAGTTGTATCTCGGCCAAATATTGTCCTATCCTAACAAACCATACATCAATAGAAATCTTATTTATTCAGCTTTCAGATTATGTATGAATCTCAATTTCGAAAGATTGACCCTTATGACTGGTTTTGTGGCACACACACACACACACACACACACACACACGTCTGGTCAGCTATCCTTGTGGGGACTCTCCATAGGCGTAATGGTTTTTATACTGTACAGACCGTATATTCTATTGCCCTACACCAACCCTACCCACACACACACACACATATATATATATATATATATATGCATGCTGATTTATATGATTGTAATGCCCAATATAAAAATAATAATATAATAATAATGTGAAAAAATACTTTTACTTTCATACCAAAACAACTTTACATTCCTCTGTTCCTTCTGTGGTTGTGATTAACCATTAGCAGGCTCACAATTTAGAGGCTCATAAGTGCATCTTAAGAGCCCAGAGGAAGGTAATCTAGCTCAGGAAATGGCTCAAACCAATATGCTCCCTCTGAGATTGGCCTGGACAATCAAAATGGTGAACAGCATTGTGCACAGCTTTTGAGCTCTGATAAGAGGCCTTCATCTTGAGGAAATGCCCGCCTTGACTTTCCAGACTGTATACAGAGATCAATATGTCTCCTTGTGACATGGAGGAAACAAAACAAACGTAAATGCCGTTAATGTTCTTGATGTAACGATGAATAATAATGCATTATACATGAGAAATCATTGTTGAATTAAAAAGCATAAATGACTGTGTGGCTTTATGTGTTCAAAATATCGCTGTTTAATGGCATCTGTTAAACAAATCCCTTTATATCACTTCATTCAGACCAATTACCAGGATACCAAGACATATACATTGAATGCTTGCATTTTATAGCCATTCCTAATGGATTTTTCGGTTTATTTAATGCCGGTTTCCTTGTTAAATGGCTGTCCTTAATTTTCACAGTCTTCTTTAATTGTCTCTTGTCTTTGCATAAGGGATAGGAGAATATTAACACTGGTGCCATACTTTTCATATAGATTAAAGCTTTGCTCCAGGGAAATGGCACCTCTGTGAAGATGTTTCATCCTCGGGCTCGACATTTATATTCATATGTGTGCTCATTTTAACAGTCTTTGTCTGAGGATGATTTTTAGCATCCTGCTTCTTGAATGTGCAACAGCAATGTTGCATGGCATGTGAGAGAAGATTTCGTAATTAAAAATGACTGGAAGGACAAGTCAAGGAAAATAAATTAAAAAAGAATAACAATAAAAAGCCAGTGCATCATGCGGCAGCTACTTTGCAAACAAAGAGTCCAAAACAATCAGAAGCTACTGGGGAAACGCCTGTCAGGAGATTCTGCATCCAGATGATTCATTCAAATGAGTTTCTTTTTAACCATTTTGGAGAAAAACATAAGAAAATAATCTTGATTCTGCATCTGCAGTTGCTCAATAAGTAAACCTGCATTACAGTGCAACTTCCATGCATTTAAATGTCACATATGCAGCGCTGCAATGTAAGTGCACTGAATTTCACATAAACTGTGATGTTCATATGCAGGCTACATTTAATTTTGAAAAGAAATTAGAAAGCAGGATTGGACTGGAAAATCAGAAATAACAATGTTTGTATTCATTTTGCTGGGAATGCAGGGAATTCCCTGTGACTTACAAAGAATATACTCTCAAACCCAGACTGAATGTGATGTCAGCAGTTTTCCAAATCTCATATGAACCGGACAACTATAAATAGTATGAGTACATACAAACATTATGTTTCAGATTGCTCTCTGAAAACATTCATTTAGATTTTACAAAACAATCATTTGTTAGACGTTAGGCTATATGGCACATTTCTTATTTAGGCACTTTATTAGATGGCTTTCTGGAATATTTGATTCTGGTTCATCAATGTCATCATTTAGCAGTCGGATATTACCTAATATTCGCTGTCGTCAATGGCAATGCTGTACATGAGAGCGCTTATCTGGGTAACAGGGGTTATGTGCAACAAACTTATGTATTCTGTAAAACAAGTAGTGCCTTCTGGTTTAGGTCTTCGTTAAATATGGAGCATTTTTACTCAAGATGCCATCAAAGAAGATGCTAGAGCATAACCAATGTCCATTCTAGCATTTGGATATTACAATTGAACAAAACGCCAGGAATAAAAACAACTAGCTAGGTTAGCTGATTACCTTAAAAGTACATAGATATCACTGGCAGTTCATACTGCTGTTAACACTTTCTCCATCAAGCGGATGAGATAAGACCAGTTGTCCGTTTTGGTCAGGTGACGTTCAGCATACACCCCACTGAAACTCATATCACACCAAAGTCTTGCTGTCTCGCTTCATTTAAACGCTACAGGTGCCATATTGTATCTCAGTTATCGCTGTCGTGAAAATGACTTCAGATGTTTTCAGTATTAATAGAGGGCGACAGTGCCTGCCCACTTTGAAGTAAAATGTTTTTGAAAATTGGACTGTACACCTTACAAACTGTAAAAAAAAAAAAAAAGGTAACTTGAAAAATGCTTCATGTGGTAACTGTGGTAAATGTTAATGTGGAGTAACATTTGAATTAAATGCTTTATTTAAATCAAAAGCATCATTGAAAATGACTGATCAGACAAGACCTAACCTAACAAAACTAAAATAGAAAGGTTAGATGAGGTACTAGATCTAAGAAAATAACTGCATGTTGCCATTTCTTTACAAAACGGTGTTCGTGAGGGAACTGCAGGGGGTTTGTGAGTTGACGAAAAGTGAATACTTATCTAAATCAAATGTAACATTAAAATAAACAAATAGGGCTACACAATTTATCGAAATAAAACTAAACTAGCAATAACTCTCAAATCACAATTATGGAATTAAAGAAGTATACAGTCTGTTGCACTGCATGTGCGAACACCCTTAAAAGTAACTATTTCCTTTAGCAGCAGTCTTTGTTCTTGGCCTGTCTGGATGTCTCAACAGTATCAATATTTTATATAAAACGATTTTACAGTTCAAATTGCAAAATATGATGCAATAATCACAATATAATGCTAAGTCATGCAGCCCTAATCAACATCAGAGAACTGTGAATATGTGACTTGAACATCTCAGGGGGACTTCAAGTAAATGTTTTACACCTAGGGGTTCGGCTGACAAAAACAGTTTTGGAACCCCTGTCTTGCAGTTGGTACTGCTGAAAGGATTGAAGTTAATTTGAGATGGAATGAAGATTGTGAAAACTATCTGATTTGATAGATAAGGCATGCGAGATGCTGTCTCTAATTAGCTCAGTGATGCGCTGACTAGAAGAGGAGTTTTTATGTGCGCTGAGAATATATTAATGCTAAAGAGATCAACCGCAGATACCTCCGATGGCAACAAACCATCACCTTCACATAAGACCCAATTAAAGATTGTGTAATGCATCTCTTGGTTCTGCGCCCTGAGAGAAATGTTGAAAGGGACAGCCAATGTGGGATCACAGTGGTCAGTCTTGATGAATAGGGACTTGTAGATCACATCATAGACCTGCAGATAAAAAGTACATGCCGCAAGCACTGAAGTCATTCTCGCCTGCAGTGAAATGAAGGACTGTAAGGAGGGCTTCAGGCATGTTTAAAGGCAAAATAACAAAATAAAAATCTTCAGGGGAGAATTAAAGTTCAACTGCAATCAATTCAGCACAGCGTACAGGCGATTCACCTGCAGTTTCAGCAAGCGCGTCGGTCTCAGTTGTACCACGTCACCCTGAAGGACAACACAATAACTATCATTTAATCAAGTATATTTTGCAATCACAGAAATTTGCATATATTCACATTATTCAGGAATACATTAGGTCCACTAGATTTTATGTGCTAACAAATTAGCGCTGAATGCGAATAAGCATGGACCAGGTGTAGCCAGAGGCGATGTAATAATAGTAAGCCTATGCTGAGTCTGACTGCTCTTCAGGGCCTTAATGAACACTAATGAAACACTACTTCATACAGTAACACAAGCCCTGCTGAAACAAGATACTGAAATGCTCAACATTTACAAGTTGTAATGTTTGTTAGTCATATGAGCCCAGTCTCCATAAAGGAGCAGTCCAGGTTCAATACAAGTTAAGCACAAGTCGGCAGCATTAGTGGCATAATGTTGATTTATTTTCTAAAAATATAAATAAATAAATAAACAAACAAACAGAAAAACATTTTGGGTACGGTGAAGCACTTACAATGACGGTGAGTAGGGACAATTTGTTTTTGAGGATTCAAATAAATGATGCGAAATGTGATTTTTTATAAAAGCATTAATTTAAATTTTTTTTTAACCCAGCCTATCGAGGAGATATCAGATCATCTTCTTACGTTAAAGACTGTGTTTCTCTTGGCTATATCTTCTCTAAAGTGAGTTGGGGATCTGCAGGCCCTTTCTGTGGCTCCTTCCTATCTCGACTTTGCGCCCGGTCTGGCCAAAGCTTTTTTGTACCCTCATGCGGGGTATGTCCCTAAGGTCCCCTCCTCTACACCACGGCCTGTCGTACTCCAGGCTTTTTATCCTCCTCCCTTCAGGGAGCCCGACCAGCAGAGGCTTAATTGTATGTGTCCAGTGC
>NW_015624543.1:313411-333353 GCF_001515625.1 Sinocyclocheilus rhinocerous | reverse complement strand
GGAACGAGACGCTGTGCCGCAAGGCCATACTTCCGGCATCCCTACTAGAGCTTGCTTCACTCCTAAGAAGCTAACGCCGGCTGCACCTCACATGCTTTTAAAGCTTCCTGGTCATGACGTCACCCGCCTCTGACGTCTCGCCCATCGATTCGACTGATTACACATATGATTCAGAGCTTGGTATCGCTGAAGGCATTCCCCTAGCGTTTTCTGACGCAGCGTCTCGTTCCCTCGGGGAACCATGTTACATACGTAACCTGGGACGTTTTTGCTGCCTAATATTTTGGTGGAAACCATGATAATTTTTTCCCCCCATGAATAGAAAGCTCAAAAGAACAGCATTTATTTTAAATAGAAATCTTTTGTAATATCATATGTCTTACTTTATCACTTTTAAATTAATTTAAAGCATCCTCACAGAATAAATGTAATTCATGTAGTTCAGCAGCAAATCAGCATATTTAAATTATTTCTGAAGGATCATATGACACTAAAGAATGGAGTAATGATGCTGAAAATTCAACTTTGCCATCACAGGTATAAATTACATTTTAAAATACTTTCAATAAGAAAACAGATTAATTATAGGTAATACTTACAGTACATTTAGCAAATTTAGTTTAGTTTGTTTGTCATAACCCATGAATTTATATTATACCACACATCAGGACCCAGGAAATCACAAGTAAAGAAAAATCTTACACTTCTACTGTACTAAATCTCCCATTTTTCTTTTAATTCTTGTGGATTATTTGCACTGGAAAATTCTTGTAAATTTTTCTGGTCATTTTACGGTTTTAGGCGTTTCATTGTCATGGCAATAATGTAAAATTGGATATAACGTGACAGAAAAAGCTCAGTGTTTTAGTGTTTCACACTAAAATAATGATAACAGGACAGGACTTGTGTTACTGTTGACATTTTAAGGCTATACTATTTAAATTGTGTGTATTTTAATGTTTACAGATTGATTCATTCATTCCAGTGTTTATAGATTGACCACATTCACTTTATGTGTGAGAATACCTCACTGGAATCCATTTTTTTTTTTTTTTTTTGCGGTGAATTTATTTTTGCGCTAATCAACATTATGCCACAAATGCTTAACTCCTTAAATCCTATATTTCTACAGCCTATAAAATGGCGACTTGAATTCATTAGCCTTATTAAAATTCGTTGATCCACGTCTTAACCTTTGAATGAAGGTGCTGTGGCGTCTGCATTTAGTTTGTTGGTATGGAAAGCAAGAAAGAAAAAAAAGATGCTTGAGTTGCCTGTCATGTATTAAAAATTAGATATTTGCCTTCTGGTCGTTTTTTTTCCACTGTAGCGTAACATTAGTTTTTAATTGCTATTGTGATACATGTCAGGGGGGATAACTGGTGCGATCCGAAATAATTTTAGGTGTGGTTTAATGATAATCTTCGATTACAGAGAGTAATGAGCTAACTGTCTTTCGTCAGCTCTGTTCACTATTTGTGAAGCCTATACCATGTTTGCCTATTCAAAGTCTGCACCACACACATACTGGCCCAGTTCTTGGGAGCTTCCCATCTGGTTTGACAATCTGTTTTGATGGAATTCAGTTGTTTTTCTTCCGCTCTCATCTTAGCAGCGTGCCACTGCTTGATGTTTCAGAGTTTCCTACTTTAAAGCACGGTAAAAACTTAGACGGGATCACAGTCCTGAATATCAATAGATCAGTAGCATGTCTGAGAGAATGTGGCCGTCTGTGTTCAATGAAGATTTACAACAAAATGGGGACATTTGAATCACTTCTTTAACTATTTAAAAGTTAACCATGAAATATTTGACTTAAAAACAAATTTGCCCCTATTTAATTTCTTAATTCATATTTACTTGTCTTATTGTGCATGATAGTGTAATCATGTTATTCCAAAAGAAAAAGCCTCTTTTACTATAGGGAATGTTCAGGCACATTCGCTATTGCAAAACTCAAATTGCCACAAGCTACCTAACTGTTTACTGTCTTTTTGTTATTTACTTGTGGTATGTAAGTAATCTGTAGTAATAACGAAAGACAGGACTTGTGTTTTGTTGATGTACCGTCCGATGCTGATCCTAAAGCAAAGAGCTTGAGCAATATACTGTTTCTATGGTTACCGCCTCGGGCGAACAGAACCTCTGTGAGTGTCTATTTAGTGTACTGAGATGTAGTGCACTCAGATGTGTGGACTTGTATCTAACTTTTGTGGGTGCTGATGGTACACGGAGTAATAATAAAGCGAACGGCTTCTATTTCTTTCTCCAAACGTCTGTTCTGATAATATGCAAGTTTGATGAGCGGGTACAAAATTCCGCAAAAAGTGCAGATTGCTTTACGGCAGCAACAAATGCACATGTACAGCAATCCACTCAAATTACGACAGTGATACATTTACAACAGTGCATTCAATTAACTGTATTCAATTAGCAGTGCATTCAATTAACTGTATAACTGTACTGTCACTCAATTAACTGTAGGGGGCTCCAAAGTCGCAAAAAATCACAAAATGACATACAGTTGCTTTAAACTAACCGTTTTCTATTTTAATACATTTTATAATGTCATTTATTCCTGTGATGGCAAAGCTGAAATTTAAACAGCCATTACTCCAGTCTTCAGTGTCACATGATTCTTCATACATCATTCTAATATGTTGATTTGTTTGCTCAAGAAACATTTCTTATTACCAATGTAATAAGAGAAAAAAAAACAGTTGTGCTGTTCAATATTTTTGTGGAAACCATGTTACTTTGTTGAATAGATTAGCATTTATTTGAAATAGAAATATTTTGTAACATTACAAATTAATCTCTGCAGTCACCTTTTGCCAAGTTAATGTATCCTTTCTGTAATAAAACATTCACTTCTTTAAAAAAAAAAAAAATCGTAGTGTACTTTTAAAGTACTGTAAAAACCTTTAGACCACCTAACACTGTCTTTATCTAAAATTTAATTCATGAAGAATCAACCTCATAATTATCATATCAAAAGGAAGTGAATATGATAATTCAATGTCATATTCTGCTCCAAAAAGCAATGTTTAGTTTATCCATTCAAAGCATTTGAAAGTCAAACCATGCAAAGCCTGCTCAAGCCAATGACACGATCATCCTATGAGGACACATTTCTACCAAGGTCAGAATCCCTGGCACCGGTTATCCGTTTTGTGCAGGAAAGCTGGAGCAAATAATTTACCTTGTGTACATGTAGCTCACAGAACAGACTAATGTTGGAGAAGTTCACCCCAACGCCCTCTACGGAATAAGAGTGGCTGTCTGCATGCGTTCTGTCAGCAACTCCTGACACTCCCCTCAGATGTTCAAGCCTCCCCTCCACCCACCACCACACAGCTCTCCCCTGACGGAGCGGGCGGGCGAGAAGAGACAGAGGGTTGTTTTGCTCGAGCATTTTTGAATATTCTTTTGTGTTCGCTGTTTGCAACTCCCTCTTTTAAATCACAAAGCCGAAGACTTTTTTAAACGCAAAGCTGGCGTGGTGAAGTATTTCTCCCCACTGAGAGAATGGCAGCATCCAGTCGCTCTTTATGTTTCTGTCTCTCTCAACGATTGTTTTAACTTCCCTTTTTTCCCTCGTTTTTCTCCCTCCACATTTTTTTTTTGGAGCACAACTCTTTTTCTTTCTGACTTCACTTCAGAGAAGTTTATGGAAAGTAGGGAGATTTTTCTCAGCGCTTTCATCTGCCTGCAAAGTGAACAGGAGAGAGCATGTGTTGAAGCAATTTCCAGTTCCTCGGTGTTTCGCTTCACTATGCAACCTCCCCGAGTCCCTGCCTGTCACTATGTTCGCTGCCCTGCATGTACCCCGGCATCCCCATGTGTTTAACTTCCCACCGTTTTTTAACGGGAAGATCCCGCACCACAAGTTACGAGAGCTTAGCAACTGCTACCAGCAGCCCTTTTCAAACATTTACATATTTTGAAGCTGTTCTTTATACTTTTTGTCACTCCAGGAGTGTCCCAGGTGTTCCATTTCAGCAGTAATTGAATAATGTAAAAAGGACAAGAAAGACAGGCCTCGTCGTTGCTCTAAGCAGCCTCAGGCAGCTGCTATTTTATAGCTATTACCATTCTTTTTAATATGGAATCTAATCCGTATCCCCCTCTGCGTTTGGCTCCTTCCTCCCAACAACTTTCCCTCTTGGATCAAATCAGTAGAATATAAGAACACGCAAACATCCCAAATTGGCTTCAAGGAGTGCTAAAATCAATCTGTGCTGAAAATTGCAGGCAGTGATGCCTTTGGTTATTTGGAAGGGGAAGAAACCAAGGCTGCGTGTGGTTATGTGAGATGTTGCACGGCGTCGTGGTGGTAACCAAATGACTGACAACAGTCAAAATGTAGGTACAAGCAAACTCCTGCCTGGGGCTAAAAAAAATCAATTTGTGCATGCTGGGTGTTCGGACGACTGCATTAAATCAATCATTTGCATAACATCCACCAGTGTGGGTTAAGAAATAACATGCAGTAATACTATGCAGAATGGCATGGTTCCATCCATTCCATAATAGTTTTGGAGTATATTCCCCCAGGTGAGAAACCGGTATTGCTGATTCATGTAGAAGCTACACTAAAATAATTTGTTTTTTATTCCCTCGCCCATCCTTAAAGGGATAGTTTACTCAACCCTTACAGAAAAATCACATGACCTTCACATGTGCAATCACATGTTAAAATCACATGCAAAATATATGAAACACATGCGAAACATGATAGTTTTGGAATATTTTTATGGTGTAAATGTATAAAACCCATGTGATTACATTTCCACATGTGATCACATATTGTCCACACATGTCCACATTTGTTCACATGGGTTGCACACATTTGCACTTTGAAAATGTTCCAAAACCACAAGTTTCTGTAAAGGAAAATTAAAATTCTTCCATCATTTACTTCCACTTGTTCCAAGTTTCTTCCTTCTGTTGGACACAAAAGAAGATATTTTGAAGAATGTTGGTAACCAAACACTTGGTGGCAGCCATTGATTTCCGCAGTATGGAAAACAAATAAATAAATAAAATGCTAGGGAAGTCAGCGGCTACTGTCAACTGTTTGGTTGATAGTTGCATCCATAAATGGGATAGTTCAACAAAAACGAAAGTTTTTTTTTTTTTTTTTTTTATAAAATTTGTTTTTATTGCCCATTCTTAATGGGATAGTTCATGCAATTTGAAAGGTCTGTCATCATTTACTCACCTTCATGTTGTTTTAAACCTGTATGACTTTCTATCTTCTGCAGAACATGAAAGATTATGTTCTGAATAATGCTTCAACTGTTTTTGCCAATGAAAGTCAACAGGGTCGAAAACAACACTGGATCCAACAAACTTTCATTATATGAGCAAAAATTCTAAGACATTTTTTAAATATCTTTTTTTTTTTTTCTTTTTGTGTTCAGCAGGTTTGTACTGACATGAGTAAATGATGAAATGTTCACTTTTGGGTAAACTTCTCTCTCTCTCTCTCTCTCTCTCAACATACTGTCATGTGTCATTAGTCAGACTATACTTTAAACTGTTAGTGAGCTGCAGTGTGCCAACAAATGCTAGCATCTAATACACTGAATATTCACTGTATTTGTTTCTCACCTTATATTGAAATGACCACATCTGTACTTCCCTCAAAATACAGCCTCATTCGGGAGTGTTAATATTTTCTACATTCTCAAGCTGATTGATTAAAATACATGAATTTACAATAATGCAAGTAAATTGTTTTAAACTGGAAGGTCATGACCCCAAAATGGATTCAGATATCTGACACAGCAGGGAAAAATTATGCTAAATGCAAAACATAACATGCAACAAGCCGCATAATAGTGCAGTGTTAAGATTTAAGCACATATAAACACAATAACAGTAAATATGTTTATCAACGTTTAAAAGGGAGGTGAAAATGATTCCCATATCTTTAATATTGTTGAAATGTTGTGCATTAACTGTAAACCTAAAAAAAGAGACATAGGCGATATTAAATATAGTTTCACTTGCAACAAGGATGTAGATTGTACTGACCACAATTTTTTAAATTATCAAATTTTGTATGATGCATTTGATTATAATAATAACAACAATTATATTTCTTATTCTTATTTCTTATTCTTGTTGTTGTTGTTTTACACCAAAAGTTAACTTTAAAAGATGTCTTCATCTGCTTTTTAAAACGCAAACTTTTAAAAAATGCTGCAAACTTGTATAATTTCAGTTTGTAAAAGGTTAATGGTTAATGGTTAAAAACAGCTCAATCTGACCTTATAAGGTTAAAGTATGCCAAAAATAGAGGATACAATTCACCCAAAAATGACAATTCTGTCATCATTTATTCACCCTCCACTTGGTCCAAACCTGTATGAGTTTCTTTCAACTGTTGAACACAAAAGATATTTTGAAGAATGTTGGTTACCAAACAGCTGGTGGTAGCCATTGACTTCCACAGTATGAAAAAACAAAACAAAACAAAAAAAACATGGAAGACAATGGCTACCGTCAATTATTTGGTTATCATCATTCTTCAAAATATCTTCTTTTGTCTTGAGCAGATGAAAGAAATTCACACAGCTTTAGAATGACAGGACGGTGCAAGTAAATGATAGAATTTTCATTGTTGGGCAAACTACATATTTATGTATGTAGCAGATGCTTTATCAAAGCTTATTTCAAAATAAGAATAACACAAGCAGCAGATGTGTATGCAATTTTTTTTTTTTTGTACAAACAGTCAAATTGTGCAAAAAACCTGGTTAGTTAGACAAGTGTTCCCAGAAGAGGTGTGAGAAATGAAGAACAGTATAGAAAGATAAACATGGTACTGTATGTTTGGGCGCCACTCAATGTCCACTTTAAAATGTGGTTCCTGAAGCAAAACCAATGAAAGAGAGATCTCGAAAAGATCAGGGAACACATATTTTAAAGCATTCGTATAATGCTCTGAAGTTTGTGACTCAGGTGCTCTTCTGTACTTGGTTAAGCAAAGTGATGGGGCCTGGCAGGGCTGATCGGAGCAGAAGACAGCCACATCATTAGGGGGAGTTCAGAGCCTCCTTTGCCTCTGGGGAGGAGATGACAGCTCATCACAGCCTTGGGGTTACCTTTCTTTAAAAATATGTTAATCAAAAGGCGCTAGGGAGAATTTTAATAAAATCAGATCAAATGCATTCATTCTTTTTTTAAATAATAATTGTCTTCCATGATTTAAAAGAAATACTCTGTACCATCTTATATCTGACTAATCATCCTGGTCCTACAGCGAGATGGCCATGTGATGGAGAATAATTGACTACACACTGTCCAGAAAGATTCACAGCTTTCATAGAACTACACCTGCATGTCAACAGAGTAAAAGCAAGAGATTGAATCTTTATATATTACTCTTTATAGTTATTATTTATAAAGGATGGACTCTCGAAAATAGAGTTTTTTTTGTTGTTTTTTTTGGCAAGTACAATGAAAATCTTACGAAACACTTTGCCAGGGATCAGTTACAGTAGCGTATCATTGATACAGAGCTGTCAAAAAAAAAAAATAAATAAATAAATAAAATGCACATTTTAAATAATGCCCTGCAAATATTTGTAGACAAAAATAAATGAATGAATGAATGAATAAATAAAATTACTCATATTAAATAATTAATAGCCTGCAAATAGCAAATATTGCAGTCATAAAATCGAATATGAAATATAAATAATAATAAAATTATAAATAATCATTTAAATAAAATAATACCTTGCAAATATTGAGAACAAAGCATAATTCAGCAATGTGTTCCTCAATAAAAGTTGTTTTGGGTTAAAGTTGCTTGCAAAATGACTCCAACCCGTCTTTCTCTTCCTTGCTGTCAGTCTTATGAAATACTTTGCCCTCAGCTGCAGAAATACACCACTGATATTAGGTTGTTACAGAAAAATAAAATAAATTTAAATAATAACAATAAAATAGACAAATTAAATAAATAATACCCTGCAAATATTGTAGACAAATTCATAATTCAAATCATAAAATCTCACAAAACAACCCCAACCCATGTCTTTCTCTTTGTTGTTGTCATGAAACACTTGGCCAGGGCTCAGTTGCAGGAATGCTTAGTCGCTCATTAATTCTCCTTTCTCTCTGTTATTGTGTACTCTATCATTTTTTATAGTAGGGTGTAGTATGCATAGAGAGCCGCCTTAAACTCGGTCGCTTTGTTATGCGTTGAAACTATCGTGCAATGAAAGCACATTAGTACATCTTAAAGGCAGTGTCTGTGAGATCCAGACAGTCTGTACACAAGACTATTCACATGGGAGTCTTTGTCAATGCTAATTGGCCCACCAACCTCTGGCAGTGAAGCAGAACAACATTTTCTACACACAACACTTGTTAACTAGTAAATCCAGCCCTGAAAGATCCATTTTTTGAGCTACAGCATCTAGGGATGTATTTAACCTGTGACTGTACACCGGAAGAGAATTCTGAGATCAGTGACCAAGAGCAGAATGTCTCTGAGGCTTTCAAAAAGCTAGATTTTATAGAAGAACATAATGCTACCAGAGACTCTGTTCTCTTGTATCCATGTACATTTTATTTCCGGATGTAATTAATGGACATGGATTTGTCTTATTTCTGCTGGAATTAAACAAATACATATGGTGGTACTATTATAAGACAAAGACAACAGGAAAAGAGAACAGTTTTCTTTCTGCTTCTCTCATTTTTTTTTATTTTTCATGCCATAAAGCGTGGGTCATGATTAATGGCTTTAACACATTCAAATGCCATTTTGCTTCAGATAAATAAATGCACACTTTCCGAGCAAGAACATTTTCTTTTCTCGTAGCATTTAGGAATAAACATGAAATGCTGACCTTTTAAGAGAAATTGAATGGCCATTAGCGTACTGCGTACATGGATATAGTTTTACTGCACATAGACACATTTAATGTGTCTTTAGATTGCATTTTTCTTCTTTTGCTGTTGTCTTGTTCTTATTAAAATGCACTTAAATTCCCTTTGTAGTCTGCAGCGCTCATTAATGGATACAATGTCTATAGTTTTCCATAATTAGAACCCATGAGGGTTTTTTTGTACTACAGTTTTAGTTTGTTTTATTCAGCATTAAAGGAGCAATTTGTTTAATTTCTCAAGAGTTTAACTCTTGCTGACAACAATGGTTGGCCAAAGACAAACTTCAGTCATTTCTTCGGATGAACTGAAATATTAATGTGCAATCTTTAGTAGTAACTGTTGTCGTTTAGTCTGAGATTTATTTCCTTTACATAATTTAAATTTGCACCAGGGAGGCTGGATTAAATGGAACATTATTTGAAAATGAGTTACAGGTTCCCTCAAAGCACCACCAATAATTCTGCATTAGTCTCTGAAATATTTAATAAGGTTTTGAAATATTTATAAAGGATGGAGTGTGGAATAAAGAGATATTTTCTGCAAGAAAAATACATTAACATTCTAATGAAACACTTATGCAGAATTACTTGATATTAGAGTTGAAAAATACAAATAAAATTAAATACAATAAAATAGCTAGAATTCAAATTGACATGTATCAAAATTTGTTAGGAAAAAGCACCCACATAAAGATAATTGTAAAACATTAGTTGGGAAGGTGAAAACATCAAATAAAGAAAAAGAGGATTTAGAAGTAAAAATAGTGTTTGTTGTATTCCCATTTCCATTTATTTCCATTACATCTTGCTATTTTCTTACATCATCAGTGCTGGGTTTTTTTTGTTTTTGTTTTTGTTTTAAAGATATTTTCTGACGGTAAAGTACAGTGACATTCTAATAAAATGCACTTTGCACCATTACTTGATAACAGGTCGTCAATAAAATAATAATAAATAAAAAAATCCCCTAAATAAAGATCATTTAAAGACAATTTTAGTGTGGACGAAATCAATGAACAAAGAAAAAATGGCTTTAGAATATTTAGTCAAAGTTAAGTTGTTTGTTGTATTTCCATTTCCACTTATTTCCATTCCATCTCAGAAGCCCCCCAAATAAAGATCATTTAAAGATTATTTGGGCAGGTGAAAGCATTGAACAACAACAACAACAACAACAACAAAAAGTGCCTTTAGAATATAGCAAGTACCGCATATTTGGTGTATGTTTTTTGTTTGCTGTATTTCCATTTACTTCCATTTCATCTCGCAATTTCTTTTCTCACAATTTGCGCCATCAGTGCTGTTTTTTAAATGCAGTGTCACGTTAATACTAATTCAAGTTAAAAATGAATCTCTGCTTTGAAAGGCAATAATTCATTGGATTTTGAAAACAGTCACAAATCGTGTTCTTCCAAACACAAATGACTTACTTGCTTTACATTAACAGTCCTTTCTTCCTTGGATGTATAAATAGACCTCTCGTATAAATGTCTTCCCATTACTAATAGAAAGCGAATGATACAGGCTTGCCCAACACTCAAAGGCTCTTCCACAGAGAGAATCTCTCCTCTGCCAGGCCCATACCCATATAAGAGACTTGGCAGATCCGGCTCCAGGGAGCTCCTCTCTTTCTCTGCCAACATGCATGCCTGCTCCCTGGGTCCCATCCATGGCAACCTCATCCTTGCTCTCCTCCATCCTCCATCTGTGGCCATCACTGCAGTCTCAGACCTGCAGTTAGTGCAAAGCCGTCTTTACTCTCAATTCTGCTCACCGCTGTAATGTGCTGAAGGCTGAGACCTGTAATGAGCCCCCGTCCTACCGCCATCAAACCGTACAACACTCTGAACACAGACACAGGAAGACAATAAAGCACAAATGATACGAACAGATGGTCTTTCTTATTGTGCCCTGAAATGCAAACACTGAATATCTTTACAGGTTGGGTTCATCATTCAGCCTTCCCCAGTTACAATCCACTATCGGCAAACACCTGGCACAGGAAATTTAACAGTGACAAACAAGAACAAAAGACTGAAGGTTATTGAATATACTTCTGTTCCCATTTACCACAATAATTTTGTGTATAGGCAAATTCTGATTAAGTAACTTATCTCAAAGTGTTTGTGCATGTTTACGATATTATGCATCTAAAGGGATAGTCCATCCAAAAATGAAAATGCTGTCATCATTTACTCACCCTCACGTCATTCCAAACCTTGGTGCGTTTAAGCATTGTTAGCCATGGTTGCAAGCTCCATTGTTACCAACATCTCAACAATTTTGTGTTTCTTCAAATGAACATTCGCAGTACATGGAAGGAACACCAGCTCTCATAGTTTCTTGCTAGTATGATATATGGACTTAAATAGGTCATGCTCTTGGGCACAATAAGTAAGCTAACATGCTGTACATTCTATATCAGAGAAATTACATTGTAGAGAAGCAATGAAGCTGAACTAACCACCAGGACAGTCCCCCGAAAACTAAATTTTCCCATAGGGCCATTGTCCTAGTTGCATTTGCACCACCAGAAGGAACTCTGAAGGAACTCTCGACTTCATTTAAGCACAGCATTCAACAACGTCAATAACTGGAGGATGGAGAAGTGCCTGGTGGTCCATCTATCACAGTTTTCCATGACAATGTAATGCTCCATGTAAAGTAAAGCCACAACTTACACAACAGTGCTCAGATCATCTTTTTTCCTGACAAAATCAATATAATGCAATATTTCTATCTGCTGAATGAAAGTTTTTCCATATTCCAAGCTTGCCTGCTGCACGGGGGACATCACATACATGTTCGAGTCGTGAAAATTATGAAAATAAATCTAGGAATTATTTGATTGTTGGATTTTAAATCAGCGGGGTTGAGGCATCAAAAGTAACTAAGCTGTTTTATGGATGATAACTGTAATATTATTACTGAAATCTTATTAGTAATTAGTTACACTACTAGTTACTGCAAAAAGTAATATTATTACAGTAACTAAGTTACTAGTTACTGCCCAACACTGGTAGTAAATATATGTAAACAGTCGTGGACTAATGGTTAGAGAGTCGGACTTGTAACCCAAAGGTCACGTGTTCGAGTCTCGGTACCGGCAGGGATTGTGGGGGGAGTGAATGACCAGTGCACTGAACCACCAACTGTTCCCTGGGTGCTGCAGCAAAAATGGCTGCTCACTACTCTGGGTGTGTGTTCACAATGTGTGTGTGTGTTCACTACTCACTGCTGTGTGTGCACTTGGATGGGTTAAATGCAGAGCACAAATTCCGAGTATGGGACACCATATTTGGCCACAAGTCATGTCCTTTCCTTTTTTTAAACTGTGTTTACCCGTTTTTTTTAAATGGTGGTTGCCTGTGTTTTGTATGGCATGTGTTCGGCCTATCAACGTACACTTACGTCACTAGTAGTTCCTATTGTGCTGGGTTAGAACCTACTCTAATTTAGTGCGACCATGTTACTATAGTTTTGGGAAACAGTCATGACCAGTTGGTTATTTTCTCCAAGTTGTTTGGGAAACACACTCCAGTATGACTTTCTTCTGTGCAACACAAAATATATTTTAATAGACAAAAGATATTTTGATAACCAAAAAAAAAAATGCTTCCCATTGACGTTTATTTTATGGACAAAAAAAAAAGGTAAAATAAAATAGAACAATGATACAAATGTAGTGTTATTTATGGACAAATGTCATTTATGTTCCCAAGAAATCTATTGCTCGTTAAGGAAATCCAAAAAAGCCTTTTTTTTTTCTTCTGAGACACAGTGTCCCACTGCGCAGGAAACCTTAGAAACTCTAAATCGATCCAAACTGCATTATTTGTCAGGGGTCCTTGCTCCTAGTTTCTTTTTAGTTGCCTACCGCATTCTGCTAGAACACCTCCTACCCGGCATCTATGGTGGGTTCATTGCTCTACTTTCGGATAATTCTGTGGTATTAACTGGCTAGAGTTATTACCCTTTATATGAGATATCTGTGTTGAGAGCAGTTTATGAGATTCTGGTCCCGGTGGAGAGGAAGATGGAGTTGAGGCAGGCTGTCATCCAGAGCGGTATAATAGCCTCAGTTGGGAAATACACAATGCCATGGATTATTGATAGAGCTGTATCTGTTCTTCTGCTGACAAATCTGAGAGCTCCACAGAAGGGGCATGTAATCTTGAAAAATATCTCTGCTAATCTGCTCATTCCACGCATTCTCTTCCGAGGTTCTCTCTCTCCCTTTTTCTTCATCTCATACTCTTTTTTTATTATGATAAACGATCAGCGATTTAATAACAATAGCGATGGTGTGTTAAACAAAAAAAAAAGGAGAAAAACGATGAGGCTGTCTTGCCTGCTCTTTTGCAAGTGCAATGCATTTTGGAAGGATTTTACCCATTTTTAAATAAAATGCTGCAGCGTTTTTCATGCCTCAAACATCTAAACGTAAATCAAAGTCAACTGTCAGGACTATTAGGGGTCTGAGAGACACCAAGAGCCCTTTGAGAGCTCAAAAAAAAAATTGATGTAGCTTCACCACATATATGTGTGTGTGTGTGTGTGTGTGTGTATATATATATAAAAAAAAAATTTTTTTTGGGGGGGGGGTCAATAATATTTGTTAAATGGGCTTAACTAAAGCAAAGGTAAATATTAAATGAATTTAAGAGAAAAATAGGTTACTTTTGTCATAAAAAGCTGAATTTTCAGCATCAGTTACATCAGTCTTTGTTGTCACATTACCCATCAGAAATAATTCTAATATGCTGATTTGGTGTTCAAGAAACATTTCTTAATGTTATCAGTGTTGAAAACAATTGTGCTGATTCTTTTGACTAAATTAACTTATTTTTTCCTCTGTATTTTTATAGTCACCTTTGATTTATGACTAAAATAACTTTTTTTCCCCTCTTTAAGTTCTTTGATTTAATGAAATCAAGATATTATTGACATATATTATTGACACTTCATCCTTTTCTGAAATGGGTCTGGTAGCCTTTTATTAATACTGATGGCTTTAATCAGTGATTATTTGTGGAAATAATTTTACTATTTTTATTGTACACATACAGTACATCACTGCGACTCTGGAACTCTAAACAAGAACAGTCAGTCAATCTGATCATACGGTTAATTAAATCAACTGAACACTATAATAGCTGTGGTTTTGGAAAATTTGCACTTCCAGATATATGATTCAGGGATTCAAAATAAAGAAATTTGACATTAAAATATCTCAAATAAAAAAAGTAAAATAAACAGGCCAGTATTCATATTCTTTGTGAGAACAAAGCTTCACAGCTGTTCCTTTTGCTTATGCTTTCTAACAGTTACACGGCGTCTCACAGACTCTCTTCCAAAAGCTGATATTAGGTATCAGGAGCAGCTCAGTGCACTTCTCCTAAGGAGCTCTGCCTAATTGGTTAGAGTGGGCCAAAATATGCTCATATTGCAGCAACTCATTTCCATACAAAAAACATAAAGGTGACCTAGATATAAGATTTATTTATATGTGGGATTTTTTTCTTTCTTTCATATTTGGTTGGAAGAGGTATCAAACAGTGTGCTGGGGATATATTAAAGACATTTTTCAAAGCCTTCTACAAAGTGAAGCATCCAAAAAAAAAAAAAGTCAGTGCCACTCACTGCTGTGCCGCCTTAGTGGAAGACTCACACTTAATAGCGACTAAAAATCCCACTCCCTCTATTTATGGTTGTCAGTTAAGTACATGCTCTGGCAGGACTCCAATAGAGAGAACACTAAGTCACCTATAATTTGCCTTCCTGCAGTCTGAATATTAAATTGGCATTTGAGGACTTTGTGATTCATAGATCCAAAGCCGTTCCGTCTATAATGCTTATTAGTCATAGCATGTATAAGCCTTTTCCGCTGTGGCTAACATCGAGTCGTGGCAAGTACCTCCAGTCAGCATCTGTGTGGCTTCATCTCAAAATGAAGCAATTTATTGGTTATGTGATACTTCCAGTGTTTCCCTGTTTTAAGGATGTTCCACGTAATCTGATTGTACTGTATTACGATAGCAAGACACACTTTCTGTCTTCCAACTCCCCACTGGAGGGCTATAAAAGCTCAAAGTGGAAATAATTGGTGAGCATATTAACCATGCGAGAGAAACGTGCGCACGGGCTATCGGGGTGCGAATTAACTTGCACCGTTAACTTTGGGCGCACCTGGGAATATTGCTGGTATTATAGAGGGTAAAGCGGAATGCAATTACCAACCGTAAATCATCACCATGGGCACAATTAAAAACTTTGCAGACAGCAGCCTTTGATTGCAAATTGAGTAAGATACTAGGTAGGCGGGGGTGTTGTTAATTACAGAATATGTGTGCTAAATAAGTATTAACAGGGCTATTTGGAAAGAGAGGAGTAATTACCTGTGAGACCTTTTCAGATAAGGAAGGAGAGAGTCTGATCTAAAGATGAAATGGGGTCTACTTGCAGGTCAAGACATGAAAATGCTTACAGGATGTCAACTAGGTCATGTACTTGTGAATCGTAAAGAAGATATGTGCATGGCTGCACTGTATGTTTTCATAATAGAGTTTGTTTTCATAAAAGAGTTTGAAAGTGTTTTCTATCTGGTTAATTAAGATAGCGTGATAATCAGAAAACCAGTGACCACCAGCGTTTAAGTCTGTTTGTTAATTAGGCAGCTCAGGGTTTTACAAAATCAGACAAGAATTTTGTCTCCATTCTGTTTGCAATCAGAGTCTCTATTTAAGGCTTCATTGTCTTACGCACACCTTTAAACCCCTTATTAGACATTATTTTCAAAGTGATTCAAATTTGACCAGAGATTTACAGGCTGAGGCAGTTTCCTAGGACTTAATGAGGGTTAATAAATGATGTTTAAATAACAAAAAGATTCATGTTGTACTGGATGGAAGGAAAACACAGAAATGCAGCCAGATTTAAAAGTATTGGAATGTGAATGTTTAAACACACATACAGATGAAGGCTCTACAGTGCCGTGTGCGAGCAGAGCCTGTGTGCTTACCCGAGGCACTGTTCAGGTCCTGGGTTAGTCAGAGCCCTCGACTGAGCAAATCACATAGATATTACTCAGACCTAGTGCTCAGTCTTGCTGAAGTAAATCAGAAGTGTTGTCTGACTGCGACTGTGTGTTTGGTGGGAATTAAAGCCAAGCCAAAGGCTAGAAGCTGTCTAAATTTTTTTATAAGCTCTCTTTTTCTGACCTTTCTTTTCAGCAAACCCTCTTGAGAAGGAAGACCTGTCATAACACGACAAGTTGCCAGGTCACTAAACATGTAGTGGGTTAAGAGATGAGAAATCACCTCCAAAAATCCTTCATATATCATACATTTCTGGTCTTAGCTAAACTGCATCCTTTCAGAGACTTTCATTGTTGCACAAGCCTCACCAGTTATTCTATCAAGCTCAGTATTTGCAAAAATAATTTGGTGTTTCAAATTAAAAATGTTTCCTATTTGTTTAACTTTTTTAATTAAAATGCTTACCATTATTATTTTGAACAATTTGTTTACCACAGTAAATGTATGCACAAAATTGGAAGCATCTGTTAAACACGTTTTGTTCTTAATGTTGACTTATAGCGATGATATATAGATTTATAAATTATTATAAATCGTTTGCCAGAGTATTATTTTGGAGTTGCCATGTAGTCACTGCTACCAGAATATTTTGTTGCATGAATATGTAAATAATGAAAATATCAAAAGAAAGAACAGAGCTTCTTTTAAAAAAAAAATAAATAAATAGAGCAAACCGGTCAAGTATATTTCCCATTGACCTTGGGAACCCATGGAGAATTAATCTTTCAGGTTTTGACGTCACGACTGCAGCATATCACGTTAGTTATTTTACTTGTTAATTTACAACTACTGTATCTATCCACTCCATCTGACACATAGTGCAAATAATAATCAAAAATCAAAGGTACAAATATTTACTGGAGTAAAAAATGTGACTTGCCCTGGTTTCCCCTATGTAAGAAACCAGCCAGGCTCATTGGAAATACTTGATTCTGCCTACATTTCTGCCAAATATTGCTCAGGGTACATTTCGCTGCAATTTACAGATGACACATCCACGAGAGGCACTATAAGCTATATGATTTTTTTTCCTCCATTGCAGATGCAAATTTATTAAACAGCACAGCACATGAAAAGACATGCCAGTGGATCTTTTAGCATGTTTCACTACAGTTTCAGAGCAAAATGTCTAGTGTCTGTGTAATAGAGGCCAGCTGGTAAGAGCTGTGCAGGTAAACCACACTCCCCTGATCTCAAGAGGTGTGCTAGCGGCTGACATTACAGGCTACAGTTTTTAGCATCCTCGTTAGTGCGCCCTCCTCCCATGTTGGAATCACGGGTTCGAATCCCACTCTGAGGGGTTACATAGGTGCCGTGACCCGGATGGGAGTGAAGCTTAGGGGGGTGAGTGTAACCGAGGCCAGCTGGTACTGCCGCTCCCTTTATGCAGAGTACGCAGTTTGCGTAGGGCACCAACTCCCAACAACTCCCAGTTGCTCAAAAAAATAAAATAAAATTGGTCTATATTAATATTAACATATGCATATACATATACATAAATACAAATATAAACATGAACATATATACATAATTATAAAAAAAATTGCATTTCACGGTGAACGCAGTAGTCAGTAGGCTATACGTGACGCGCCATTCCCGCATCCGCATCTGCCCTCACCTCATGTTTGCAGCTGACTGCAAATGATCATAATGGCCAAAAAAAAACATCAGCAGTCCGGCGCCAAGAAAAGAAAAAGTAAAAAAGCCCAAGATGAAGCCTGTGCATCCCTTTCAGGTACATTCATAATCCTGTGAAACTTTTTTGGCTGCTGACGTTAATAACGTTAATCTTTCAGGTTTTGACGTCACGACTGCAGCATATCACGTTAGTTATTTTACTTGTTAATTTACAACTACTGTATCTATCCACTCCATCTGACACATAGTGCAAATAATAATCAAAAATCAAAAGTAAAAATATTTACTGGAGTAAAAAATGTGACTTGCCCTGGTTTCCCCTATGTAAGAAAACCAGCCAGGCTCATTGGAAATACTTGATTCTGCCTACATTTCTGCCAAATATTGCTCAGGGTACATTTCGCTGCAATTTACAGATGACACATCCACGAGAGGCACTATAAGCTATATGATTTTTTTTCCTCCATTGCAGATGCAAATTTATTAAACAGCACAGCACATGAAAAGACATGCCAGTGGATCTTTTAGCATGTTTCACTACAGTTTCAGAGCAAAATGTCTAGTGTCTGTGTAATAGAGGCCAGCTGGTAAGAGCTGTGCAGGTAAACCACACTCCCCTGATCTCAAGAGGTGTGCTAGCGGCTGACATTACAGGCTACAGTTTTTAGCATCCTCGTTAGTGCGCCCTCCTCCCATGTTGGAATCACGGGTTCGAATCCCACTCTGAGGGGTTACATAGGTGCCGTGACCCGGATGGGAGTGAAGCTTAGGGGGGTGAGTGTAACCGAGGCCAGCTGGTACTGCCGCTCCCTTTATGCAGAGTACGCAGTTTGCGTAGGGCACCAACTCCCAACAACTCCCAGTTGCTCAAAAAAATAAAATAAAATTGGTCTATATTAATATTAACATATGCATATACATATACATAAATACAAATATAAACATGAACATATATACATAATTATAAAAAAAATTGCATTTCACGGTGAACGCAGTAGTCAGTAGGCTATACGTGACGCGCCATTCCCGCATCCGCATCTGCCCTCACCTCATGTTTGCAGCTGACTGCAAATGATCATAATGGCCAAAAAAAAACATCAGCAGTCCGGCGCCAAGAAAAGAAAAAGTAAAAAAGCCCAAGATGAAGCCTGTGCATCCCTTTCAGGTACATTCATAATCCTGTGAAACTTTTTTGGCTGCTGACGTTAATAACGTTTATTAACGTTAATTCATGTTTAATTATCATATGATGAGCTCATTGACGACTTCACCTCCAGAAAAAGCAGGAGTGTGCCTTCGTAAATTTTGAAATTTGGAATGCTCCAGCAGATGACGTATTATGAGTGTTGATTTTCACTAAGTGCAAATAGCTCGCCTTGCCTTGTTGGCAGAAGCTATTTACACTAACTCCGCCCACCTACGTGTGATTGGGCTAGTCAACACTACAAAAGACTATTAGCAAATAACAGCTCCAGTGGCGTAGATGGTAAAGTGGGTGATGTAGTTAAAATCTGAGTCCGAGTTCAAATCCGCCTTTTGCCAAACTTTATTTTCTCCCTTTTCAAATCTCATATCGCATTGGAAAGGTATTTATTTTCAATAAAATTGAAGGAAATAATCGAAAAGTTAAAAATAAAGTATAGGGTAGGTGTAGGGAGGGCTTTATTGTCCCTGTAAGGTGGGCGGCATCCATATTTTTATTTGAATTAAAATTATAATTTACACTCAATACGTTATTATTGCATACTGTTATATAATTTACTACAATATTGAGGTGCAGATAATTGCCACTATTTGCAATAAGTAGTATAAATAGCAGAAAATCCAGCTTTTTTATCATAGTGTAAATGGAATCTATAGCTATTTGCACTTAGTGTAAATAGCATCTATCACTTATGCCGAGTTCACACTGCACGATTTTAGCCCGATTTTTCACTCGCCGACAAATGCCTGAAATCGGAGGCAAATCAGTGCTCATTCACGCGAGTGACAATCACGGAGTGTGAATTATCAAAGAAGCGATCTGAGGGAATCGCCGACACGTCGCCGACGCCCGCAAAATATTTGGCATGCTAAATATCTGGAGCTGTCGGCGATTCACAATCACGCTGTGTGCAATGATTTCTGACTGAAAACTTAATCGGTGATGACCTACAGCCAATAAGAGACCAAGATACAGGGCAGAGGGAAGTTCGGGGAGGAGTTATAGACCAGAATATCAGTATTTTAATAGATATATGAACAATTATATCATACAGAAACAAGCACAAACATTTGCTTGACCAGCCACAATCT
>NW_015624543.1:305415-312991 GCF_001515625.1 Sinocyclocheilus rhinocerous | reverse complement strand
AAAATAAAGTATCGGGTAGGGTTAGGGTAGGTGTAGGGAGGGCTTTATTGTCCCTGTAAGGTGGGCGGCATCCATATTTTTATTTGAATTAAAATTATAATTTACACTCAATACGTTATTATTGCATACTGTTATATAATTTACTACAATATTGAGGTGCAGATAATTGCCACTATTTGCAATAAGTAGTATAAATAGCAGAAAATCCAGCTTTTTTATCATAGTGTAAATGGAATCTATAGCTATTTGCACTTAGTGTAAATAGCATCTATCACTTATGCCGAGTTCACACTGCACGATTTTAGCCCGATTTTTCACTCGCCGACAAATGCCTGAAATCGGAGGCAAATCAGTGCTCATTCACGCGAGTGACAATCACGGAGTGTGAATTATCAAAGACGCGATCTGAGGGAATCGCGGACACGTCGCCGACGCCTGTGAAATATTTGCCATGCTTCACAATCACATGCCACAATCACACAGTGTGCAATGATTTCTGACTGAAAACTACATCAGCGATGACCTACAGTCAATGAGAGACCAAGATACAGGGCAGAGGGAAGTTCGGGGGGGAGTTATAGACCATAATATCAGTATTTTAATATATATATGAACAATTATATCATACAGAAACAAGCACAAACATTTGCTTGACCAGCCACAACATCAGCATAACAGTTACTGCAAAATAACTGTTATGCTGAACACCCAATCCCTGTTCCCTGCATCTCCCTCCTGCATGATCTGTTTTTCTTTTTCTCCTTGTAGCTGTAAATCAGCTCACAGACAATTTGCGGGCTATATATATATATTTAAATAATTCCAGTCTCACTCGAGAACTCCGGTCTGACACACGCGGGTTCTCGCGTTATTTCCTGCTCGAGAACTCCGGTCTGACGCACGCGGGTTCTCGCGTTATTTCCTTATCACTTCTCGCGTGTGTTTTGTTGTGAAACGTAGTTTGCGGACCAGACAGAGCTGTCGGCGATTCTTCCTATTGTGAAGTCATGCAATGTGAAACCCCCTGTCGCCGATCCATCGTGCAATGTGAACACAGCAGCAACTGAATGCTACCCCAGATAGTCATGCAGTGTGAAAACAACAGCGATCCGACGAGTTTGAAAATCATGCAGTGTGAACTCGGCATAAGAAAATAAGCTATTTTCACTTAGTGTAAATAGCCTATCGCTATTTACACTCAGTGCAGATAGCCGCTTTTGTTGATTTTTTTATTCAATTATTGTTTATTTTGATAATATTTAATCTTTTAAAATGTTTTAAAATGTTTACAATTCTGCTTAGGGCACCCATTTGGCCAGCAGCGGCCCTGGCTGTGCAGGTAGACCTCACTCCCCTGATCTCAACAGGTGCACAAGCAGCTGATGCTAGAAGCTGTGGTCTTTAGCATCTTTGTTAGCATGCACGCCTCCAATGCCAGAAATGGCGGTTTGAATTCCACTCAGTACAGGTCAAGAAGAACCGGAGTGGTTACATTGGTGCCGTGACCCGGATGGGAGTGAGGTTTAGGGGGATGAGAGTAATGGAGGCCAGCAGGTAAGAGCTGTGCAGGTAAACCTCACTCCCTTGATCTCAAGAGATGCACTGCGGTCTTTAGAGTCCTTGCTAGCACGCCTGCCTCCTACGGTGGAAATGCTGGTTCAAATCCTGCTCTGTGCAGTTTTTCGAGTAGAACCATAGGATTACATAGGAACTAAATAGCATGTTTAATTTTCAGTTAAACATGACTGTGGCAACATTTTATTACGTTGTTTGCTGTTTGCATCATGGAAGGTTAGAAATGTCCAGTGATTTTAATGCTTTAATGCTCTTTCACATTTGGAATTAATATACCACCTACACTAAATCCTATCCTAAACCTAACCAATAGTGTTAACAAAAAAAAACGTGCTGTAGGTGAGCTATAACGAGCAAGCTTACTATGTCAGACAAGCCATACATATGGAATGGATTGTGCGATGCAAACATTAAAATGTATTTGATCACAAATCATGCACTTTGGTAAAAGTGTTTTGAGGTCATAGCATTGTATTGTGCAAGGAAACATGCAAAATAAGGCCTTTATTTATCGATAATCTGCCCCTGTAATGATCATTTGTATGAAAAGGAATAAACGTTGTTAGTGTTTTACTGCCTCTAGAGTTTATTTCACCTGCAAACTGCAGTGAAATGTATGTATAGGTACATTTTTAAAGTTTGCAGAAATGTAGACAGAGTGACATAATTCCAATGAGCCTGGGTTGAAGAAAACTAAATAATACCACAACTTCTCTGCATTATGAAAGGTATATAATGATCGTCTAACAGAGGCTACGTGTTATATTAATACTTGGAAGCAGTGTCTGGCACTGCACGCTCTGAAGGTGGCTCTGTTTGCCAAGTCCAGGGTGTAGTCACAGATGCCATCTGCTCGTGTCACGTCTTCAATGCACACCTGAAACACACGCTCGTAATGCTGCCATAGCTGATCCCCTCAACCTGAAATAACTGAGTTATTCTGTTGCACAATCATCGCATAAGGTCCACTGACACAGTGTTGAAAAGCTGCAAATGCCAATCTCAGGAGTCCCTACAAAAATAGACACCCTGGTCTCGCTTTTTCTATCAACAGTGTCTAATTTAATTAGAAGTGCACTTGCAGGCAGAGAGTTCTTTCAAAAGTTTGAGGGATACACTTTATTGTATATTAACTTTGAAAAGACTGACGCTCCTTCGTAATTTGACTCTACAAACAGCAGCTTCCTATTGCATTACTAGAACAATATCTCCCCTAAACACTGGGGTATCAGAAGTTATTTCACATTGTGTAAGGGTGTATCAAGATATCAAAGCTGGTTAGCCTGAAGACCTGGTAAATGGTACAGGTGAAAAATATGCAGTTTCTTACTTGAAGAAAGCCATTCCAGGAATGTTGACCTTACACATTTCCCACTTCTTCTTTTTTTTTTTTTTTTTTTGTTAAAACTTTAACGAGGTTTGCAACTGTTTCCAACCCTGTTACCAAAATGTTTTCTAAATTTTTTGTGCCATTTTCTAGCAATAAATATAAAATATACAAAAATACAATTAAAATGATTTATTAAAAAATTAAATAAAATGTAAACAAAACAAATATAAACAACTACACCAGAGTGGGTAACAGAGTTGACATTATTTTATCATTAAAATGAACAATAATAGTTTTTGCTGCAATTAATGGAATATCCTTCCCACAGATTATGTGCAAATTATAGCACCGTATGATTTTAGTTGTTGGATACAGTCAACCTCAGTCAGAAAAAAAATACAGTCAGGAAAAAAATAGATTTGTGCCATTATTATTATTATTATTTTTTTAAGCATACAGTGTTGGTGAAAAATGCTTTATATAGACTAGCTCCCTCAGAATTTCAACGTTACTCACATACTCACATGATTTACCACCTAGAATATATATTCCTCTAAATGGATAGTTCATAACATGCTTTATGTATTTGCATATACTTGAAAAATGACATTGCTTTTAGCTAAATTAAACCGATGCACTGCACAGTGTGTGGAAACAGTGGGTCATTTTCAGTGCTCAATAGACTCTGTGTTAACTCTTCTGGAACCATTTAGTGATGGACTACCAAGAGGGAAAATTACAGAAGGGTGAAGAATGGGAAGAGGAAGTGGAAAAAAAGCTAGACATAAGTTAAGGAAGTAACTAATGAAATAAAGGAGGAGAGAGAGGTGAGAAAAGCCAACAAACCCATTCGACCCATAAAATAATATACCATTCCTTTCCCTAGGACTTGATCACTTGAAGGAGTACTCACTATTTTCCAAAGCATGTTTTCTGCTCATCTCCCTGTAGAGCCTGGGATAATATTTTGTGGAGGGAGTTATTAGAAGCAAGACAGTAGGATAGGAAGGATCTTTGTGGTTCTTCACTGTCAAAACATAACAGAAAAAGAAGAGCAGAATAGAAGCCTTAGAAAATCTGTTGAACAGTTATGAACTTCCAAAACATAGACATCTTACAGTGATTAATGTAATTCAGCAGGAGAATGAGTTTAAGTGTGCTAAACTCTCGAATGTCTGGGGCAATGGATGACAGTGTCTCGTTTCTGTTTCTGACCCTCATTAAAGCACTGCTGTGCTCCCTGTCCAGCAAAAGCTTAATACAATACGACAGGCAATATTACCACATATCCATACTATTATTTTTACTAAAATAGTTCTATTAGAGTAAAAAACTCTAAACTGGATTTATGAACAACTTGAGAGTTTCATATAGGCTATGTGACATGCTCCACTATTTTTAGTAATTTGACCAAGAAATACATTTTGAGTTTTATGCATTGCATATTTAACAATCTATTGATGATTTTAGCTACATGTTTTTCTCTTAAGTTCTAAAATAGCTTGCTGTAGACACTGAATTACTTTTCTTAGGTACATGATTTGTTCAGGATGAGCTGTTTTATTGCCTTTTTCTGCAGTTGAAACACTTAGTGATTACATGAACGCTGATAAACTTTTATGAGTTGTATTGTATCGTTCAGCATACCTTCTGATACTCGTTTATGTTTTTTCGTAGTAGTTAAGAGGAAGAGATGGTTCACTTGCACTTCGTGCTGCCAACAGAAAACATCTTCGTTTGAAAGTGCTTCAATAATGCTACACTATTGATAACAAACAATGTGCCTTTTTTCCCGCAAAATTGCTGCTAATGTGAACCCCACCTTTCAACCTGCATGTTCTATTGAGACTGACTTTAAAAGTAACCTTTTTTTCCTCTTTGAATTCTTGAATTCACATCAAAACTGTCAAAAATATCTTTGGGGTCTCATAGACTCCAAAGAGAAAATGTGGGCTTATAGCCAAAAGAAAACACCTGGAGTTATTCTCCTCTCTCTCGCTTTCTTTTTTTCCCATTGTTTCATCATCTCTCTCATTAGCGTGTTTATCCGTGCACCCTTTCATACATAATACAATACAGACAGAATTTTAACAGCCTCCTAATAATTAAACAATCACATTGTTTACAAAAAGCCCATAACGCCTGTAACAAACCTGTATCATTGTCAAGCGATTACATGTGAACCTCATTTGATTGCTAAATAATTAAAATATCACATTCATAATGCTTATTTTACATTGAACTCTTTTGCATTGAACTCAGCATTCCCAATCTCCAAATAATAATAGAGGCCAACAGGAATACTTTATATATACACAATATCTATTTGTCATTGACATGAGTGACAGCAAAGGCGGTTATATTGTGAACTCATGTATTGAACATCCCATAAACCGCAGGTTTACGGCGATGAAGTGTTTTCTCTCTCTAAAGGAGTCATTTTGGATGCAGCTCTCAGAATATGTTTATAGCCATTGTCTGGGATATGAAAGCTACTGTTTTTTTAATAGCTTGCCTGCTGCATTCTCATCAATCAAGCTCAGCAGCAGTCTCATTCCCTCTCCAGCCCAACACTAACCAAGTTACCGGCTCCTGAAACTAACTTGGAGTTTTGAAATGTGATCAAAAGTAATCGGATTCCCCGCTCCGGGATCCTTATGGATGTGAATCGATGGCATTAATTACTGCATCTTATTATGCCACAAATGCGGTTTAGTCTGTTTTTATTTATTGAGGGTGGGGTATGTAGGTGGGGGGTCTTCTTTTAGAGGGTGGCATTATGGGCCTCTCTATTTCCTTCTCTGGTACATCCATTTCTCTCATCTCATCCAATTGTACTGAATGGTACATCCGCACAGCAAATATTAATGCAAATACAAGCACTTTTTATGATTTCTCTTCTCATTTCATACACAAACAGACGTGTTTTCTCGTAATTTGACTGTATTTGTTCTACAGCACAACTTTGTGCGGTATCTCATTTCCGTATCACCCAAATGATTCTGTAATGCGTTTAGCCTGACCTACATATTGATGCCAAGGAATGCTATGATACTACAGCAGATTAGCTTAGCAATCAAGACTATATTCGTTTCGGTGCTAAAGGGAATGCTTTCACAGTATATACAGATGCAATTACCTTTAGTTAGCCTTTAATGGTGCAAGTACAAGAGTTATCTGCACCTTGGAACGGCTTTCTGTGAAGTCTGGCTTATAAATTGGCAGAGGTGCCTGCAGTCAATGATCCAGCTAGTCTGTAAAACAGACATGTGCTTTTAGGGCTGGAAGTTTGGCTAAATAAGATGATTTTTCTCTAGTCTGACATCATTAGAGCAGACTAACTTGCGATTGTTCTGCTCCTTTTTTTAGACAGTTGTACCAAGACAGAATAATGGCGTTAACAACGTAATATTTCTTATGACATTTTTAAATTGTTAAACTAGTCATAAAATGCATTGAATGACCTACATGTCAAATGTGTATTTTAAAGGGATAGTTCACCCTAAAATGAAAATTGTCATCACCTTCGTGTCATTCCAAACTTGTAAGTATTTTATTTCTCTTTATAACTGTTTTGGTCGATACAGTGAAATAGGGTTTCTTCAGGTTTTATGAAGGTAAATTGAACTTTATAAGACCAAGTAAAGAAAATTTAAGGAATAAATTGTATGGAGCACAATACGTCAATATGGTCTCTAAATGTAAATGTCTTGTATCAGAAATGCTAATCCCCATTACTTTTGAATTCATTTTTGGAAAGAAAAAAAAAAAAGTGAAAAAATTATGGCTTGAATAGCTCTGCTCCCAACCACTAGCATATGGAAATAACATTTACTGTATGTTCTGATCAAAGTGCAAAAGAAGTGATGGTCTTGATTTAAGGTAAAAGTCGTTGAGAAAAAAAGAAAAGAAAAAGGGGGACTTCTTAATGATATAATAATTTGATGATAACAATAGGATAACAAATCGACTCTGATCACTTAATTCCCTTCATTAGATCACTGTACTTTGTTTTTCTTGCAAATCATCCTCCAGAGGCTACCGTTCAATCAATCCTTCAGGCTGTGCTTCACTAATTCTTATTCAACATGCTGAGATGGGGACAACGGCTCTGTTGCATCAGAATGGCAGCTCACAGTGTGCCAGTCTAAAGGGAAATACTGGTTCCCTTTCAGTCGGTCACTCCGAGTCACGTCGGTGACCGACGAATTGGGATATCGCTTCGATAGACCATTCCACTTCGAGTGTAAACTAAACGAGCCAATGCACATTGGCATGCAATTATTGCATCCAGCTGCCGCTGATCACAGCGTGAGTATAATAAGGCAGCAGGTGCAATGCATACCAGCTTTTCGCTTCGGAGCCGAGCGACAACATCGTTCTGCTCTATATTAATTTCGAGAACTACGAGTTCAGCACGCTCTCGGAAGCTTTCTGTGTTGGCGAGACGTTGCTTCAGCGCACTTCAGGCTGCACTACCCCTGTCGTGTTGCAAGCGGCCATCTCCCCTGTGTGCCTCAGCACTAAAAGAGCATTTCCTAAAATAGCAAAATTCTCTAAAAGAGCTACACGGGTGCGTCTTTATAAAGACGACGGATCGTCCTTATAAGAATGCCGTTTCACCCATGCATTTCTGGGTGTGGTCGTTACCTGGCACCAGGTGATGGTCAC
>NW_015624543.1:295726-302534 GCF_001515625.1 Sinocyclocheilus rhinocerous | reverse complement strand
TGCATTGCACCTGCTGCCTTATTATACTCACGCTGTGATCAGCGGCAGCTGGATGCAATAATTGCATGCCAATGTGCATTGGCTCGTTTAGTTTACACTCGAAGTGGATTGGTCTATCGAAGCGATATCCCAATTCATCGGTCACCGACGTGACATCTCCGTTCACTCCTTCAGGGAACGAGGGTTACCATACGTAACCGAGACGTTTCTTAATTTGTTATTAAAACAACTTAAGTGAGTGAAATCTATCCTACTATAACAGTCCATTGGAAACAACTATCTATTTGCATATGCTTAGAAACATGCTAGTGCATTGCTTTCATAGAAGTGTTGCAACAGCAAGATAAAATACACCAATGTTCAATAATGTGCAACAATGTTCAATGTTCAGTTTAAATTCAGGTGCACAGGAATGACCTGAAAATGGAGGGAAACACATTACAAACCATATCAGCCTGGCTCATGAATGATAATTATGTGACATAATGCTTATATAATAGTCCTAATTGCAGGCAAATTAACGCTATATAGCCCAAGTTTAACTGTTTTGTTTTTTTTTTGCTTAAAACATACTATAAAACCATAAAAATGCCGAATTAGAAAAATTCATAGAAACATGACAAAATGTCCATCTGATGTATATGTAAATAGGCTAACAATATGTTAATTTAATGACTATAAACGATCAAATGCTGTAATGTAGCATATTTTGATTGCAATTTTAATAAACTGACTTATTCAAGTGATTACAGGTGTGCTATTTGTATGTAACTAATTCATGTGTTGTGAGATGCTAAAAATAAACAAAACAAAACAAAACAGACAAACAAATAATGTGACACAATGGCTAAAGATGTCAATAAGATGCATATGCAAATAAGTGAACAATATACAAAATTGCAGAATGTTTCAGTTTTAGGTTAATAATTTATTTTATTTTTATTTTTTTGATTGACTGCTGTAAATTGGATTAATAATAGTATATCATTTGATTACAATTTGAAATAACTAATGTATTAATACACAATTCAATTGATATGTGGCTACATGTGTGCATAGAGACATTTTTTTAACAATGGTTTGATATTTGGCTCATCCAATTACTTATTTAGCAACAAAACACTATTTTATGAACAATAGATTATAATATTTACAAATACAAGCAGGTATTAATGCAATAGTAAATAAAATGCTGAAAAATAACTGAGATGTCCAAGATGTCCATCAAATGCATATGTCAAAATACTTACTAAATAAATAAATAAATAAATAATACACACATACATACATATACATACATAAATAGCAGAATATTTCATTTTTAATTGAAAGATTTTAAATGATCAAATGCTGTAAATTAGAATAATTAGTAGCATATCATTTGATTATAATTTTAATCAGACTTATTAATATACAATTCAATTGATATGTAGGTGTGTTTTTTCTTTTCCTTTTCTTTTTTTTTTTCTTTCTTCAGAACTTACTATTTAACGAACAATACATTATAATATTTATTTACACCTAAAATCAGGTATTAATGTATAGTTAATAGTAATTAAAATAATAAAAATAACTCGGTATCAAAGTATTCAAAAGCCAAACCATGTAGAATTGTCAAGATGAATGACAAGTTGCTCATAATGCCATGGGGACAGAGGAATGAAGCTCTCAGTTTTAATCCAGGCTGCTGAGATTAGCTCTGGGAGATAGGTGTCTCAGCATGTGCTATCTGCTGATGGGGGCCTGTGAAATTAAATTAATGGCAAAGGGAAATCAAGTGAGAGAGCTCCTGAAATCAAATTACCAATCCAGTGCAAATGACTTAGTTGGGAGTCAAAGTTGTAATTGATAGTAAGCAAAGGATGAGACACTGAATGAGACAATATGATCTAGCATGCATTCTCCCTAACATCATTTGTGAATCTGTTGTCCTGATTAAATATGAATGAAATGTGGATGGGGAAGGAAATCTTTGGCGGGTGTGGGGTTAGGAGGGGTGATGCTATGAACTGAAGTTAGTACATGGCCTCTGGGTATGTTTGTAAATTGTCTTTCCCTTGGCATGTGTCAGACGAAAGAAATGTTATACTTGTTGGGTCAGATGTGTTAAATAGTTGTTCAGCAGTTAAAATCCCTCAAGGACTTTTATCATGATGTCAATAGTAAGGATATGCAAAACAACACTTTTTCCAAAATGGCTAGTCATTGATTTGTCTGAAGGATTGACTAGACAGTATTAAAGGAATAGTTCACCCAAAATGAATAGTGCTGATATTCCAGTATGTCACTTCTAAGACATTCCAAGACCCGAAAAATGCCAATTCAACATGTTCAGCTGGCGAAAATAATCACTGACCAATGCCAACAGATGCTAACGGGGCAACACACTGATCCAACAAAACTCGGCGAATGTGTCTGTTGCCATTTGTCTGCATCTGTCAGTGCAGTGTAAATAGGCCTTTTTGTTATTTATTTTGTTATATATGTTAGAATGTAGGAAATAATAAAATATAATATAGAGCTGACAATAGCTAAAAAAATAATAAAATTATATAGTATACAAAATATTTAATAGACTGTGTCACAATTAATAATCGTATTAATGATAATAAAAAATGTTAGAGTAAGGAAGAGTAATGTTCCAAAAGATTTCTATGTCAAACATGTGTTGTTCTTTTGAACTTTCTGTTCTTAAAAAATATACACTGCCATTGAAAAGTTTGGGATCAGTAAGATTTTTAATGTTTTTTATAGACGTTTCTTATGCTCATCAAGGCCGCACTTATTTGATCAACAGTAATATTGTGAAATATTATTACAATTTAAAATAACAGTTTTTTTTATATATATACTTTCAAATATAATTTATTCTTGTGATGCAAAGCTGAATTTTCAGCAGATCAGCATATTAGAATGACTTCTGAAGACTGGAGCTGATGAAAATTCAGCTTTGCATCACAGAAACAAATGATATTTTTAAGTATATTAAAATAGAAATCCGTTATTTAAAAGTTTTTTAAATTTCACATTACCATTTTTTTCTGTATTTTTGATCAAATAAATGCAGCCACAATGAGAATAAGAGACTTCTTTAAAAAACATTAAAAATCTTGCTGATCCCAAACTTTTGAATGGTAGTGGATATACGATGCAAAGCTGAATTTTCAGCAGACATTACTCCAGTCTTCAGTGTCACATGATTCTTCAGAAATCATAATAATTTAATATTGATATGCTGATTATTATCAATGTTGGAAACAGTTGTGCTGTTTAATATTATTTATTTATTTATTTATTTATTTTTTGATCCTGTGATACTTTTTTCAGGATTCTTTTATGAATAAAAGGTTAAAAAGAACAGCATTTATTCAAAATATAAATATTTTTTAGTCTTTACTATCACTTTTTATCAGTTTAACACAATAGAGGGGGGGGGGGATTCTAATTGAAAAAATATTTTACTATATTATTGTTTTAACTGTATTTTTGAACAAATAAATACAGCCCTGGTGAGCATAAGAGACTTTAAAACAGTTTCAAAGACCATAAAACAATCTTCCAGACAATGGCAGTGTATATATATGGACTATTTGCTCTCTGTACCATCACAGACCTATAACAATAGCAAATGGTAGTTATGTGGTGTGAATATGTTTAGCATGATTTCCCCACAAGGACTAGGGAAACAACATTAGGAAAGTTAGTATTTATCTGAGTATAGCTGCATATGTCATTGAGAGAGAGAAAGGAGGACATAACAACACAGATACAATGAGCAAGAGACAGGGAGAGGGAGAAAGAGAGAGAGAGAGCTAGAGAGCTATAGAGCTGACATTATTGAATGAAGTTGTTCTTTTAAGGGTGTAATTTTCACCCTGGTGTGCGGCTGTGCACAGCGCGTCAGTCCTGCTGAATGAACTCTCTGTGTGATGCGTGTGAAGGGCTCAGACAGTGAAGGCACCTATTCAGCCCGGCTAGCGTGTGAGCACAGTTGCAGCCCTTTGAAGTCTGTTTACTGCATAGGAGCCATGCTGAGCACACTAGAATGCCAATCTGTGACACCACTGACACCTGGCATGTAAACATCTATAATAATTCCATCTTCAAATGTCATGTGGTGTTGCCCTTTCTTACCTTTGTGGACTGCAACAGTCTGCTTTTTTCATATAATCCACTGGAGTTGAGATCAACTCGCTCACTCTACTCTTTCTGTACTATGCAAAATCACTCTGGACCCCTCACATCCAGCACACTCCCTCTTTGAACTGTTGCCATCTGGTCGACGCTACAGAGTACTGAGCACCAGAACGACCAGACACAGGAACAGTTTCTTCCCTCAGGCCATCCATCTCATGAACACTTGACAATAACTGTGGAACACACACTATTTATTCACTCATACACTTATTTATCTAACACACATACTCAGTCTATATTTCAATTTGCACATAATATACCTGTACATACAACTGTCTATTGTTCTATACCTGTACATACAATTGTCGGTTTGTATATTTTTTATTCCTTATTTTATTTGTTCTATTTTTTTTTATTATTATTATCTGTGTTTTTTTGTTCTGTCACTGTCATTCTGTTACACTGTGGAAGCTTCTGTCACGAAAACAAATTCCTCGTATGTGTAAACATACCTGGCAATAAAGCTAATTCTGATTCTGATTCTGATATATGTACCTCAGATAAGTTCATAGAATTTGCTTTACACACCAACATAGGGTACATATGTGCAGTATCTGTCTGTACTGTTCATAATCAAACAATCATATTATGCTTAACTAGCATGGTTAGTTATTTCATGACACTGCTGTTGTGGATGTCAGTCTCCTGACATTTTCCTTATCAGTTCTTTCAAAACATTATCACCACTTGTCTAAACAAACTTTGGTAACACTTTCTATGAAGCCCATATTTATAATACATTATAAGGGTATTCTTAAGGCATTATAATGAATGCATAATGCATTATAAAAACCTTATAATATGTTATATAATCTTATAAATAATCATAACAACAATTATAACATTATAATGCTTACGCATTTGTGGTTATAGCTTTTAAGATTACGGTTATTTATAACACAATGAACACCATATTGAGAAATATAATCCATTGTAAAAGGATGCAACATGTTCACTGTGTGTTATAAATCATCATACTCTTAAACGCTATAACCACAAATAAGTAAATATTATAAAACAATAAAACTGTTTAAAGATTATATAGCATATTATAAGGTTTTTTAGAATGTATTATGCATTCATTATAATGCCTTAATAATACCCTTATCATGTATTATAAATATGGGCTTCATAGAAGGTGTTACCCAAACCTTTTGTATGAACTCGATTTATGGGTGTCAACTACAGGAACAGTTAGGTCCCAGGGATTTATTTTTAATAAAACAAGCAAATTTCAAGACTGAAGATGAAATTACATTTTGTTATACAAAAGGACACATCGTATGGAAATAGAATTGCTATTTTTATTATCTTTTTGCTAATGCTTCAAATGTATGCATAGATTTAATTGTTTTTACTCTTTTTATTTATCATATTTATAAAATGCTAGCTATGAAATTTGTATTAGCAAGACAAATTATTCTGCTATTTTATTCCAAAACTGTTTAAAGTGTAATTTCCACCACAAAATGAATGGTGATTGTTGATGTTTTGAAGAAACTTACTTACAGAAATTACTTTTATTCAGCAAGGATGCATCAAATTAGCAATCAATAAAAGTGACAATAACAACATTTATAGTGTTATAAATAATATCTATTTCAAATAAAGGTTGTTCTTTTGCTCAGTTTATCAAAGAATCGTGAAAAAAAAGTATCACATTTTCCACAAAAACATTAAACAACTGTTTTCAACATTGATAATAAAAAGTAAAAAAAAATTTGAGCAGCAATCAGCATGTTAGAATGATTTCTGAAGGATCATGCCACACTGAAGACTGGAGTAATGGCTGCAAAATTCAGCTTTGCCATCACAGCAATAAATTATTTTATCATAATATATACAGTACATATTTAAAATTGAGCCTTGATGAGAATGAGACACTTCTTTCAAAAACATCTTATCGACCCCAAAGTTTAAAATGTTAGTGTACATATATATGAAAAAAGGTGGAAACTTCTACAGCTTTTGGCTCCGCACTACTCTGGAAATGATGATCTGGCAAAGATGAACACAGACAGCACGCCATTATCTTGCTGGTCCCTCTTCCAGGTCAATTTCAGACATGCTGTCTTTGAACAAACATCCACTATCTCTCCAAAACAACTTACATTTTAAACTTGATTTGTGGCTCGACAGCCTTGTCTCATTAGCATATTATTTAGCTAACATCGCACTTGTTTTGGCAGAGTGTTTTTATAAGTCACCAATGAAAAGCTTCTGTGGACATTTTGGGTTTTACAGTCACCAAGCTTCCATCTGTTCCAGCTGGACCCAGCTTTATGTTCTGCTATCACTCACCTCCTTAGAGCAATAAAGTTTTTTTTTCAACTGGCAGGATCTTTTTACTTCAATTTCACTTCAAAATGCCGCCTAATTAAAAGTTTTGCTTTAAAGCAAGGAATGTTATTAATTTAATGTCAATACCGATCAAAAGTTTGGGGTCAGTAAGATATTTGGTCCCACTTTATATTAAGTGGCCTTAACTACTATGTACTTACATTTAAATTAATCATTTGGTGCAATGCACTTATTGTGTACATACATGTTTTTACATTGTACTTATATTTTAAAAATACCTGCATGTAATTACATCTGTAATTAATTTCTG
>NW_015624543.1:276577-292550 GCF_001515625.1 Sinocyclocheilus rhinocerous | reverse complement strand
TGTACTTACATTTAAATTAATTATTTGGTACAATGCACTTATTGTGTACATACATGTTTTTACATTGTACTTATATTTTAAAAATACCTGCATGTAATTACATCTGTAATTAATTTCTGATTAATTACATTTATAATTACACTGTTGACCCATCCCTTACACCTTAACCCACCCTTAAACCTACCCATACCACCAAACCTGTCCCTAACCTTACCAATATCCCACCTCAATAGCAGCAAAAGTTTCTTGCAATACAATATGAACACAATAAGTACATTGTACTTAATTTTTTGATGTACGTACATAGTTAAGGCCACTTAATATAAAGTGGGACAAGATATTTTATTGATTTTAAAATAAGCCTCTTATGCTCATCAAGGCTGCTTTAAATTGAGGGGGGAAAAATAGTAATATTGTGGAATATAATTAAAATATATATATATATGCTGAAAATTCAGCTTTGCCATCACATGAATAAATTACATTTTAAGATATATTAAATATTAAATATTTAATATATCTTCAAATGTAATTTATTCATGTGACGGCAAATCTAAATGTAATCGTATATCCTGATTTGGTGCTCAAGAAACATCTTATAAATGTTGAAATCAGTTTTGCTGATTTATATATTTGTGGAAACTTTTTTTTCTTCTCGGAATTCTTTGATGAATAGAAAGTTCAAAAGAACAGCATTTACTCAAAATAGAATTTCTGCAACAATATAAATGTCTTTACTGTCACTTTTAATCAATTGAATGTATCCTTGCTGAATAAAAGTTATGAATCTTTCAAAAACAACAACAAAATCTCTATTTTTACTTCCAATGTGTTGTATTCAGCAACAGAGGAAGATTTGCCAGCTGCTATAGATATGTCAAACACCCAATAGTAGTTACAAATTGAGGGCCAATCGTTCTCTTAAATGAAAATTAATGGACGGTCATAGGTCTCTCATATGTTGTGTGTCCCACACAAAAGACTAGCTGTATTGACTGTGTAATTCAATTGTATTGTTGCAGAGGAGAGTTAAAGTAATGAATCAGAAGAGATGATGGAATCATCACAGTATCATGCATCAAAGAAAACATTTCCCTCTTTCTGCATTAGAAGCCTTGTCAATTATAGACACAGCATTTGTTGATAATAAAGAATGGATCCAAAAGAGTCAGTGATGCAGAAGTCAATGCTGAAACAAAGAAATAAACTCACTGTCACACTCAGCCATAGCGGGGGATATTCAGATGCACCGTAGAAACTGTGAGTGAATCAGCTGCGAGTCCTTATTCATATCAAAAACAAGCTGATTCCTAATGAGCTGCTTTTCTGCTGAACACAAACAAGGTGTGAGACAGGCAAATGTCACCCTTTAAACGATACAAGAAACAAAACAAAGCAAATTCCATTCTTTTGATCATGCAGAGTTGCCCTAAACCATTACAAGAAAAAGAAGGAAATTACAGAATTCTCTTTCAATTATTTATACACCCTCATGTCTTTCCAAACCTGTATGAATTTCTTTCTTTCGTGGAATAAAGAAGGTGAATATTTTAGACACTTTTTTATGTACTACTTAGTGTCTTAAAATGGTCCATGGAACTTGTGCACTATGTACCAAGTCTTCAGAAGCCATATTCCTGCTACTCTGTATAGTTTCCCTGCTGCTCTGTTCCTTTGTTTGTTGCCATGGACGCTCATTGGACCACACCCATCTGCTTGTTAGTTACCATGGTTACTCATTAGTTCAACACTGTATATTTAGCCCTAGTGTTTCTCTTGTGCTTGGTCAGTTGGTAGTCTTACTACATGTAAGCTGTTGTGTTTCCTTTGTTCCCTGCCTTGGTTTTTATGTATGTCTGTTGTTTTTCTATTAAATTAGCTGCATCTAGATCCACGTCTCTCCTCGTCCTTGCCTGCATGTGACTATTTATTAAAGTTGTAAACAAAACAAAGATTATTAGAGTATGTTGTAAGACTATTTTAGTTCTACATAAAGTCAGTATAAAACAAAAAAAATGTTATTGTCTTTTGATTGTAACTTTGATTATGAGGTCATGTGACATTTAAAAAAATGATGTGATGATGTGCACAGATACATAATTAAAAAATCTACAATATTCCATTGAAGAAATTATAAAAATAAAAATGGTCAATTTTGATTTCAGGGTGACTTAGCTTTGAGTCCTCTTTCACTGTCATTACATTGAAAAGAGCTCAAATCGAGCTAGAATTGAAAGGCTAGAATTTTATTCTTTTGTGTTCCACAGGTGGAACGACATGAGTGAGTATTCATTTTCATTCATTTTTTAGCGGAACTATTTATTTAAGGCATAACTATTTATTTAAATCCAAAGTGGCCGATTCTTCACCAGATGCTTTTGAGTGAGTTGACCATTAAATTTGAAGACCACATTGTGAGCCATTTGAAGGAACGCCTTCAGGTGATGCCAATTATCCACAGTGACTCTATGCACACAATTGGGTTTTTTCCCCTCAAAATTAAACCACATTCAGAGGCAGAATATACAGCAGTTGCTCTTTTGTTCTGAAAGTTTGCCAGACTAAAGTAAATCCAGTGCATATCAATCATTCAGCTTTCAGTTGCTGTGCAGCACTCGCAGGCTTATTTTGATAACCCCTTATTACTTTCATTGGGAATGGAGGCACGTTTGGCTGGCCGCTGATGGCCTGAAGAGAATGAATCAAACTTACAGGTTATATTTCCAAGTAATACATCAGTTACACACAGAGCTGTGTAGATTACTTACAAATTGTAGTCCATTACTGATTCCAAGTTACATGAAAAAAATTGTCTTAACTTATTTATCAGATTGTTTTAAACTGGATAATCTTGTACCATATTGATATAAAAACACAAAGAGTAAGAAAATATATTCCATTCATTGTAATTAACAACATGAAGTGCATCAAACATTACGTAAAGGTTTCTGGGGTCTATGAGTTTAATGAAAAGCTAAAAATTAATGAAATCCTAAAAATGTAAAATAAAAATAAATCATTTTAAAACAACATCAATCAAAATAAAACACTTACTAAAAAATGAAATATTTTATTTGTTTACCTGCATGTCATGTGATCATGATCACCAACATCAAAGAACCTTGAACATGCAAATATGACACTTAATTATTAAAATATGTATTTTAAAATCTCATGGGTACTTCAAGTAAATATATTAGGTGAAAGATGTTCAGATGACAAAAAAGTTTGGGAATGCCTGCATTACATGTAAATAAGAAATAACGTGAATTTGTGCATTTTAATGTGTGTGTTTCAAAAGCCTTCCAAAGACATAGTAATACATGGTTAAATAACCTATGAGTGATAATTCAACTAAAATGTAATGTGTTCATCAGTAGTTGATGCAATGTTAAAACAATTCTTAAACCTGAAATGATAAGTCCAGTGGTCAAATGCTGTTTGGCCAGCTGACTAATGACTGGTTTTTGTAGGAATGTCCACAAAACTGGAAGGCTTTCTGACTGTATCTGTGACGAATTGGTCGGGGCCGAGAGCCGTGGGAGCAGAGCGAGGCCGGTGCAGTAAATGATAATGAGCGACACCTGCGCCACTCACCGGTCTCGAGTCCCACGGAGGAGCCCTGGAATGATAAAAGGAGGAGTGACAACAGTGAAGGACGAGAGAGGACCAGGGACCCGTTCTTCGTACCTCGCTTGATACATCTGAGATGATTTGAAAGATGCCAGATCTTTTAATCGTGATAACTGATCTCTGGCTAATTTGGTTCTTCAAATTAATTTGCGGATTTGATTAAAATATCTGGATTAAGTTGTCCAAGATTACTGCGCGTTTCTCGTGTTCCCCGTAAAGGGCAGAAGTATCGATACTAGAAACCACGATCAGCAATGCAGTGATTGGGCTGGCGGCAAGACAGCAACGTAATGACAACATATAATTAAAAAAGACACCTGACGAAAAAAACTTGACAAATTTCTTGACCTTTATAAGGACACAGCCAAGTAAACAAAACTACATAAATGTTATAATAGATCAATGAAATGTGCACTGCTTTTATTTTATTTTATTTATTTATTTATTTTTTAGGCTACATGATTCCTAATTATTTATATTCATGATTTCTAGTATTTGTACAGGCTTTATATTTTTATTTCAATGTTGTAATTAGCAATTTATGTAATTTTATCTTTGAAGCAGATTTGTTATGTGACAGCATTAACTGGCTGTGTCTATAGTATTATACATTACACAACATTATAATATTATTTTCAAAATCATTTTTAAAATGAATGTTATTTTAATTTATTGTCCCCAGATTAGTAGGGTACTCTTGTAATAGAGTAGCAATGGCTGGGATAGACTTTAACTATCAATTCCACTTAGAAATGTGCAATCTAATCCTGTTTACATGAAATAAGCCTGCTCCCAAGCAGGTTTAAGTTTACGGACCTGCTGCTATGACACCAAGTCTAGGATGAGCTTTGAAGAACCAAACAATCCAAGATCATGCCAAATCGTCAACAATCAAATCCAGCTAACTGAGTTAGCGACGTACAAAGAACGGGCCCCAGGCCTGGACTATTTAATGCTGTTGTTTTATTTAAGCTTTTACTTTTGTTTTGTGTTCGTTTATTTGATTATTAAAGTTATATGTTTAAATGTTCACCGTTCCCACCTCCTTCTTCCCGATCTATGAATGTTGTTACAGTATATAATCGGCAGGCTATTTTAGAAAGGAACATTTAAAAAGATGAAAAAGAGGAATTGGGGAGAAAAAATAAATTATGAAGAATTTATTGCTATTTTGTGAATAATATTTAATCATGTAATCAATAAAAAAGTAAATGTGGTCTGATAATGAGTATTTTATAGTATTTTTTAGATTAAAAATGTAGATAAAAAAATAGCTACAAAAAAATCTATTAAAAACTTAACTAAAAATATAGCTTTGCCATTACAGAAAAAAAAAAGAAAAAGAAAATGTTTAATTGTAATAATATTTTAATTTCCAAATGCTTTTGACTGGTTTTGGTCAGTAAGTGCAGCCTTGGTAAAATATAATAAATGATCTATATATAAAATAATATGTAATACAAATATATATTTCAAATAAAGAAAATTACATTTCAAATGATAAACAACAAACAAATAAAATATGTATTTATTGTATATAAAGCTATGACATTCAGGCACTTCTATGTGTGACCTATGTTTTATGTATGTCACCGTACATATGAGATTGTGTCATAGATCGATGGCGTAATCAATTGAGTGCGTCATAAAAACACACCATATTCAAATTTCAAGCAGTGTGGCCAAGAGCTTAGAAAATGTTCCAAAACATTACGGTCTGAAAGCTTTCAAACTGAGCTGCTTTTGAGTCTGCATCGTTTTAATTGCTGAGCTTCTAAATTAGGAAGCAGAAGAACAACAGTCTGAATTAATGAAGAATTTCATCCAGTCTAGACACGCTGTCTGCCAGTTTCCTGCTCCTCAAATCTGCCAAAGCACAGCACGATACCAGGAAAGGCGCCTTGTGTGCTACTTTTCATTATGCCCCTGCCATTTGTGAGGGCTTTTTTGCCTTGTACCTCCCCTATCATCAGGGAGAACTTTGCTGCTTGATCTGGGGGATAATTTGCTGGGTTCTCTCCAAGGAATTATTGATCTGTCTATGATGAAACAGAAACCCCAGGACTACAGTTTCCCAATTATGTTTTAAAACCCACTTAAAACACCCTGGATTTGTTTTTCATCATTGTGTCAAGTACACTTTTAGGTATGTGCAATACTTCAGCTATTGCGAAACACCTTGAGAACTAATCAAAATGTTTAGGAAATTTTTTTAATAACGCAGACCCTTCGTGATTGACTTTACAGACAATCTGGAGTACAAATTAAATTGAATGGTTATTCTATATAAACTACTGTGGTTGACATTACATGTGAAAAGACGGTTCTTTCATTTTTAAACTTCAACATGCCACTAAGTTAAAAAAGCTATTTTTAAATCTTTTAATTTAATTTTAAGATTTTTTAAAATATCAAATATTTAAAAATGCATATACTGTACACAACATTTTACATATTTTTGAAGAAAATATGAATGGTGTCCAAGTTTGTGCATGCCACAGAGAAGCACAGGTTCTAAACAGCACCAATTTAGGGTTATTTGGCTTGAACAATAACTGAACCCTTTTTGGTGCTAAATAGAACCCTTTTTATAAGGTTGCATAAAGAGCCATGCTTTGACGTTAAAGGGGTCGTATGATTCGTTTTCATGTTTTGCGATGGATGGTTGGATGGATGGATGAATTTGACAGTTACAGATCTGAAAAACAAAAAAGAACCCTAAACTCTAACAAAAGAACCATTTCAGCATAAAAGGGTTCTTCAGAATGATATGGTTCTAATAGAACTGTAACTATGTGTAAAGAACCTTTAAAGAACCATCTTTTTTACAGTGAGTTTTTAGTCCATTTTGACTGTTGCTATGCTATGTGGGTGATTGCTAAGGGGTTACTTACCAACTCAAGTCGAAAGAGATCAAACTGAAACCTCTATGATATTCTCGTTCCTAAATATGCCTCAGGTCCCTCCTTTAATGTAATTGTGGGATTTATTTTCTCTGATTTAACATATCAGCAGTACTGTCGAGGGAGTGATAATGTAGTTAAATCTGCAAAAGACACATCTCATGATAATAACAACAAAAAATTTATTACCTGAAACAAGACGCCTGCACTTTTAGCTGCTCATGCGTATTGTCCCATACCTGCTTCATCATTAAATAGATATGAACATTGCAGTACCACGGCTAAAGCTAGCCATGTCCCTGCTTCAATTCAAAATAATTATGCTCAAAGTGTTGTAGCTGGTAAATATTGGCTGTGAATGAGAAAAGTGATCTAGGACAAACATTAAACTTTAATTTATGCCTAATAGCATTTTCAAACCCATCTGCATGGTCTTTATATAACAGAGCCAATTGTAAATGCCCTCATACATTTTTTAAATACACTCAAGTTGGGATGAGGTGTCAGGATGCTACAGTTGAGAGTGTGTGTTAGTGAACCATAGTAGTGTTGTTTTGTCTCTCAGAATTAGTTTAATGTAAAACAAGCAATTAATTTTAGACTTAGCTGCATAAAAACAAACTACTAAGCAGTACAAGGGTTTAAATATGTGGTACATCTGTAATTGTATTATTTTTTTCATTCATTAAAAGTTAGCATGTATTCTTGGAATGCATAATAAAGTACTTCTATCATTTAAGCGGGTAGAACACAAGTCATCAGGGCACTTATTTGAGATTTGACTTACTAGTCATATGGTGCGTTTTGTCTGAAATGTCCAGTGATATTAAAAATAATAATAATGATAAACTGATGAAAGTTTATCCAATAATGAAAAATAGCTGAAACTCAGCATCTGGCCATCCTAGATGTAGATAGGTTTGTTTCTTCATCGGAACAGATTTGGAGAAATGTAGCACTTGCTCACCAATGGATCCTCTGCAGTGAATGGGTGCCGACAGAATGAGAGTCCAAACAGCTGATAAAAACATCACAATGAGAGTTTTTTAACTTTAAACTGTCACTTCTGACCAAAATACAAGTCCCTAATAATGATGCTTCCTCCAGCTAGGAAAAAGTTCATCCCCTGTTGTCCTCTCACATCAAAATTCACCAACATTTTGTTTAGAATTGTTTTAGATTGTTATCGCTTGTAAACAGTGCTTGATCTGTGCATATTTCTCTCCTGATTTAGACAAGATTACTTTTTTTTTTTTTTTCAGTGGAGAAAGCAATATTATGGATAGATGACTTGTATTTTAGCTGGAAGCAACGGTTTGAAGTTAAAAACTTCTTATTGATGGTTTTGTTTCTCACAAACATACAGCTTTCCATTTCACAAGATGTTAATTAATGAACTTTTAGCTTTTATTAGCTGTTTGGACTCTGCAGATGATCCATTGGTTAGCAAATTATGTAATGCTAAATTTCTCTAAATCTGTTCAGATGAAGAAACAAACTCATCCACATTTTGGATGGCCTGAGATTGAGTAAATTTTCAGTTTTAGATGAACTATTCCTTTATTGGCCCATGTGTGCCATAGGACCACAATCACATTCAACTGCATTCTGATGTTTGAATATGTAATCTTGTTGTCACAACATCTTGTTAGACAGACACATAAAACAGGACTTCTGGTATTCAATTACTGACACATTCATAACATTACATCACTTGTACAGCACATTACAGTTGCTGTTCGAATGAGTTTGTTGTTTTGAGCGCAAAGAAAACAAAAATAATTTATTTTCACAGTTCTCCCCCGAGTTACGTCTTCCGCCATTTTGGAGAGTACCCAAGAGCGTAATCGACGTAATCAGCGTTGTTTACGTTCGGAGAAGAAAGCGCGCATGAACGTAATATGCGTTGTTTACTCTTAGGGGAAAGCATGCGTATGCATTGTGATACTCTCTAAAATGGCGGAAGACGTAACATGGGGGAGAAGAATTGTTGAAAAAAAAATTTATTTTGTTTTCTTTGCGCTCAAAAAGTATTCTCGTAGCTTCGCAAAACTGAAGTTGAGCCACTGATGTCACATGGACTGTTTTACCGATGTCCTTGCTACGTTTCTGGACCTGGGAACCGTACAGTTGAGTTGCTGTCTATGCAGGGTCTGAGAGCTGAGATTTTATCAAAAATATCTTAATTTGTGTTCCGAAGATGAACGAAGGTCTTATGGATTTGGAACGGCATGAGGGTGAGTAATTAATTACAGAATTTTCATTTTGGGGTGAACTATCCCTTTAAGTAAAAGAGAGACATCAAATTTATTTTTCTATTCAGCTTTGCACTTAAATTATTATACTATAATTTGTAAGAAAAACTGCATTCAGTTAGACGCAAAATGCAAAATAGAAACATTTGCACTAAATATCATTAAACCTAATAGTTATGCCAGCGCACATCAGCGGTACCCATGGGAAACTGTTGTTGTTGCTTCCCTTGCACTTTTTGTGCCACAGCCGTATAGCGCAAGTTTACAAAGTTGCCAAGAATTCATTCACTGTCTAATTGCCCCCTTAGGAGGCAGGTGTTGGGTTCAATCCCATCGAATTCTCGTATAATGAGTGTGAATGATGATGCTGGTCCAGCTTCACAGAAAGGTCACACTATAATCCTCTTTTACAGAAACAAATGAAATTAATGAAAGCACTCTGTCTCACTGTGCAGTCCAGGAGTTGAGGAGTCTAAAGAGAACCCCTCCCCGAGTGTTTGTGATCCAAACAGCACTCAAGACTGATGGGATCATCAAATCGCATTAGTTAGTTTAATAGCCGAGGATGTTGCAGTTGCAGAAATTTTCCAAACAAATGTTGGTAGCATAAAATGACAATGAGCGTAAATCGCATTATTTAGAGAATAGGAAACTCTAATTGAATTATTGATGCTCATCGTCTGCGCAGCGAGCAGTTTAAGATGTGTAAGACTCAAAACAATCTACAAAAGTTGCTTCTCAGAAACTTTAATCAATAGTCTCAGACACAATATGTTGAATATTTAGAGCGTTCATAATATTATCAGTAAACAAAATGCTGATGGGAAAAACTGGCAAGATCTCAGAAGACGTCTTTATAATGCTGCCTCTGCAATCTGCTTTATTGTTCATTGTTCGCAAAAAAGCAAATGTTCGAGTGTTTTCGAACATTAATATATACATTTGTGTGTGTGTACACTTACATACACAGTATACAGCATATAGCAATGGTCATGTTGCATATTCAGTAGGATTTTACTGCATATTATTCTTGTCATGTATGTAACAACCTTCTCAAATAAGTGCTTGTAAAATGTCACCTGGAGTCATTATGTGGCTACAGCCTAACATTATTTTCATGTGCATACATCATTATGGTGTTCTAAACATCTAAAACCCACAACCAATAAAGTCAACCCTGTTGAAAAAAAACCAGCATATTCTGGTTAGGTATGTTTTGAAGCATGACAGCTGGTTTGAGCTGGATTAAGCAGGTCCTTAGCTGGCCATGACCTGGTTTAAGCTGGTCCTAAGCAACTAGCTCCTGCTCAGAACCAGCTCATGACCAACTAAGCACCAGCTCAAACTGGTCATTTTTTTCAACAGAGAAATACATTAAGGTGCACACAAGCAGACAGATGGTGGATGAATTTCCCTAGTACAGGTATAAACGCATCAGAAATATAATTTAAGCACTAAATGTTTTCCTTCATTTGAACAGTTTAGCGCTGTGTTGCACCCTTGAGCACTACATCTGCTGCATGGGGCAACTGTCTTGCAAAAGAGAACCTGCTTTATGGCAGTACTAAATAAATAAATACAAAATCTCACATAGACTCATGTATTTCATGATCGCCATCACAAGTCTGCGAGACAAGGACACATCAAATGCGGCAAGCCCTATGAACACCTTCTGTTTCAAAACCTAGTTAGCTGTCTCACTACTTTCTGTTTACATAGGCAGCTACATTCTAAGCAACCCTCTACATTGCGAGTAAATCACTCGCATATGCGACTAAATCTTCACTCTGGGCGACTAAATGATGTCTAATATTAGCCAATGGCTAATAAATTCTCAGATTTTACTCGCCAGTGTGTGAGTTGGAGGCTGAGTATAAGTTTAGCACAGATATATTTTCACTTCATTAATCCTTAGTGTGTTTTATATTGTTCTTATTAGTAGAATTTGTATCATTATCTTATCAGTATTTTTGTTCGTTTTTTTCCCCAATTTTTTTTTTTTTTTACAGAAACAAGCCAATGGCGATTCAATTGCCAAGGTGTCCGTAGAGGGCTGCTAAGGAAGCATTATAACAACGTGTAACCTCAAAAGAGACAGATCTGATGTGCTCTACATGGGCGCCAGACAAATAGAGTGCTACGCGACTCACAATTGATTCAAAAATATTTTGATTTTGTTTAACTAACAATATGGCAATATGAAAATACAAAACACTAAAATAATCAACTTTAATTACACCATTTTTATTCATGCTTCATATTCAGACTTCAGACTACAATTCACTGCAGTTTCCAGCTGAAATTAACATTAGAGGCAACAACTTTTATTCAGATTATCAATTAATAAAGACTTATTTTCAGATGGTTCCTTGCATAATGCTATGTTATGACCTCAAACACTTAATTTATAGTGCATGATTTGTAAACTAATACAATTTAATGTTTGCATCACATAACTAGTTCCATATGAATGGATTTTCTGACTTTTTCAAACCTGATAGAGCATTAACCTTTTAGCGACACTTACTGGACATCTCATTTCCAAACTATGCACAACAACTAATCTAATAAAATGTTGCCACATTTACGTTCATCGGTTTCAGAGAAAATTGAACATGCTTGTAGTGTGATTCACTAGAAATGTCACTTTTAAAGTGCCCAGAAACATGCAAGATGCAACATACATGTAATTTAATTTTGCAGAAATGTCACCACAGGCTTATTTTTCTTGTTTGTAGCTGTATCAGAATTAAAGTGCATTCACACAGTGAGAAAGCAACTGGAAGTCAAACCAATTCAAAGCCAAATTATGCAAAGGAACTTTATCCGTTTGAGCAAATCACAAACCACAACAACCAATGGGAGCAAAGACACTGGAGTCGGCCTAATAGCAGAACAGAACTTCAGTGTCAGTGGGCCATAATCTTGATCAAGTGTTTACAATTTCATGTCGCATCCCAAGCTCATTACTTTCTCAGAAACTTAGTTGAAATGATGCAGTCTATTGTCAATGTTGCCATTAAGCGTTAACTGATATTGGAAATGTGAATTGGGGAATGACTAGTGTGTTTCAGGAAATAACCAGTGGGGGCTTTGGGATCCATATTTACCATCCCTGACTCATTACCAACGTTATGGAAAGCTGCTAATTTTAGATAATGAGAGACACTTCTCACCAGAATTGTGGGCATTCAGAGACAGATGCACGGGTTTGTATGTGTGCATTTGCGTGTGTTGGGTTCGATTGCGTGTTATGGGGCAAGAAGCTCTTGGCGCAATTCCTGTTCCTCTCCCAGCATGTCGCAGAGCAGACATAAGCCACCTCCATCTGCCTATCACTGTACTCCTCCCTCCATCCCAAATGACAGATAAACACACAAGATGTTTCATTTAAATCATCAGTTTATCACTGCTCTGCTTTCTAATTAACGCACAAGTGTGTGATGGATCTGTGGCCGAATGCTGCACATTCCGTACAGTGGCTCTGATGGCCGTTCTGAGATGGAGGAGTGGGCTTGTAACGACACTGTTGAGACCCACGGTTCTCCAGAACTACATCTATGCAGAAGCCGTGCGGTGAACTTTTCAACTCAAATGTAAACAGAGAAGGTGATGAACAAAACAGCAAAGGTGCTATTAGCTACAATTAGCAAAACAACTGAGACCTTTTTTTCGTACGCAGGCTATTTTCGCACATGCATCTGCCTTGAGTTGCCCTTTCAACTCTTTTACATAGAAATACACGTGCTGACAAATAAGTCATTTTAAAAGATTAACAGGTTTAGGTAGTTTAGCACAAGCTAAATATAGCCGTTACAACACCTGTCTTGCACTTGCTTAAGAAAAAAAAAAATAGTGGCGCTCCTCGCAAATACACCTTATCAAAGTCACCGCAACCATTTTGTTTTCATGTTTAATCAGGGTGCTAAGTGGTTTCAAGTCTCCGGTGTAGCAGACCGTGTTAAATCCATGCCCAAGATTTAATGAAGGCACACATTTATCCCTGCCTCTGAGTGTGAATTTTAAACACCTTAAGTAGTGTGCACATGCTCTATATCAATTAAATGTGCCAAAGGATTTCATTTGCACATTTTCAGGGAGAGTACGGTCTGTGGAACTAGAAAAAAAAAAGCTCACGGCAAGTTTTATAGCAGGTGTTCTGCACACAGCAAGTACAATCATCGTTCTCAGCATCCAGTCAGGCACTAAAGAGCTAATACTATTTTAATGTGGTGATTAAATATATTTACAATAAAGTGTACAGTTCATTTGTTTAGGAAAATAAAATGTGTCGGTGTGGTAATAAAAGTAATATAAAATATAAATAGGGTGATTAGTCGATTAATTATTTTAACTGATATTAGTCACAACTTATGCCGTTTATGTAAGTTTATATACATTTGTGGTCAGTAAGAATTTTTTTTTTAATTAATTTTTAATTTTTTAATTTTTAATGTGAGGATACATTAAATTTATCAAAAGTGATCGTAAAAAAAATTGTAATGTTGCAAAATATTTCTATTTAATAAATCCTGGAAAACGATTTCCACAAAATATTAAGCAGCCAACTGTTTACAACACTGATAATAACACACACACAAAAAATGTATATCACTAAATCAGCATGTTTGAATGTTTTCTGAAGAATCGTGTGACACTGAAGACTGGATTAATGGCTGCTGAAAAATCAGCTTTGCATCACAGGAATAAATTACATTTTAAAATAGATTAAAATAACAAACAGTTATTTTATATTGCAATATATGTTACGGTTTTACTGTATTTTTGATTAAATAAATGCAGCCTTGGTGAGCATAAGAGTTTTAAAATGTTCTGAAAACATTATAATTCTATTACTGACCCCAAACGTTTGAACGATAGATTACATATGCATACAACTGTACATAATCTGCCTAAAAATGAAGATAGAAAGCCATGACATGCATTTTGAAATTGTATTATTTATGTTGCAAAAATGGTCCTAATTGTAACTTAAATAATGTACCGACAAAAGCAATATATAAAAACATTCAAAATGATAAAATGTGCTTCAAAATTTGACTTCTCTCAGAGAGGTGTCTTGACAGATAGGTGCCATCCTGCTAACCTTTTCAACAGGCCAAAGTGTTGAGTAATGATAATAGTTAGATATCAGCCCTTATCCATATGGAGTCCAGATGGCCCTGCTGCCCTGGCCTTTTTGACAGTGTCCTCAACCCAGCAAAAGCAGCAACGTATGGACATCACTCAAGGTGAGTGCTTACATATGCGAAAGGTAACACCGTACCATACGGTCAAGAGTTGATACATCTCAAGACATGTTCACTGCATATAATCTACTGGGTACACAGTCTAGCCCAGACACTGTCAACATGCATTACAATATAATCATACAATACCCATTATAGTGCCTGCAATGTAAACACATTAAAGGCGGGGGGGGTCTCTTCACTTCTGCAATATTGAAGAGATGTAGAGTATTCCATCACCTAACTAAATAAAAGAAGAGAAGTGGAAGCTCATTCGGTAGTTAACTTGTCAGAGTAATCTGAGTGCAACCCCGCAGGGAGCCGGCCAGTGGCATTTTCTCTGCCGTTTGTTAGAGGAGAGTGAGTTTACATTTTGATTTAATAAGGCCCAAAGGCATGGCCCAAAACAAGAATCAATCTTTACGATGGTGAAAAAGACATTCAGCACAGACTGATAGAAAACATGTCTGAAATATATACACTTTCGCTGTATTTGCCAGTCAATAAAGGGATAGTTCATGCAAAATTAAAAACCTGCCATAATTTATTCACCATCATGTTGTTCCAAACCTGTTTGACTTGGAATGCAAAAGATTAATTTAACCTGGCCACTTTTATTAATATAATGGAAGCGAATAAGGACTGGGGTGGTCGAGCTCCAAAATGACACAAAAAGCACCATAAAAATGATCCAAATGACTTGTTTTCTGAAAGAAAAATGGAAGAAATTTACATCTACTGCACTGTCATGGTGCATGGTTTAATGGAACGTTCCTTCAAATCCTAAAATAATAGCATATAGGTTTGAAATGAGGTGTATGTGAGTAAATAATGACAGAATTTTTATTTTTGGGTGAACTTTCCCTTTAATGATGCCCATATCAATGTCTGCAGTTAAAGCTGAAACATCAATAAGCAGGGAGATAAAGAAAGATGCCAGTACATTGGTTATTAAAGTTCAAATTGTTTTTAGACTTTATTCTTGATTTGTTCGATCATAAACTAAGCTCTTTATTTCATCCTTTCCTCTGATATTGCGGCACTGCAAAGGTCATAAATTACAACAATATCACAAAAATAATCTCACCATATTTCCTGATAGGTCAGAGACTCAACCATGTCTGTCAGCAATGCTTCACAAGAGCAAAGAGCCCTTTATAAATATAATTAGAATGCAATGCAAATCTCTCCGTAAGTCTGATTTTTAAATGGGCCAATGATCTAATTTATTTTATTAGTTCAAATTGAACCAATGCAATTCATTTGAATATAAATGATGTAATTTATTCAAATTCATCAGACTCTGAAATTGGAAAAAAAGTGAAGATTAAGATCCATATTGGATGATTGTCTTTGTAAACAACCTGTAAACTGCCGCCATATACAACAATTCAACATTTACATTCAATCTCTGATATATTCACAAGCTTGTCTGAAGATTGCTCTCACCACCATTTCTGGGATATCCATAATTGATTTCAATTTAGCCCAAATATATTTCTATTTCAGAATAATTTTGCAGCACATTGGTTTTTGATTGGCTGTCTAGTCAGCACTCCTGGATTGAGCCACACCTAATCCAGAAAATATTGAATCATGAATATTGAAACCAGTGTCCGTGAATAACTAAGTAATGACACAAGTAACTTTACATTTCTCAGTAGTGTGACAGTAGTTCAGTAAACACGCTCACCAACAACTCTCCCTCTCACATATAGCAAAGAAAGAGCAGTTCATTGTAGTGAATTAGTAATAGTGAATCTTAAATGATCCTCTCTCTTATTTGTAGCATTTGAACACCCAGTTCATTCAAGTGAAACATATACCTTCTTCACTCTTATATGTAATGATGGAAAGTAGGGATGTAACGATTCACTCAACTCGCAATTCGATTCGATTTACGATTTTGCTTTCACGATTCGATTCACGATTT
>NW_015624543.1:253562-276557 GCF_001515625.1 Sinocyclocheilus rhinocerous | reverse complement strand
AAAATTTGAAGCAAAAACAGAATGGTTTGACTTCAGTTTTGTGAAACTATACATAAAAAATATCTGCATGAAACAAACAGCAGACGAGCTGAATGAGACGCAGATTCACTCTCTGCCAGCAGGTGGCGCTTAAAGAATTTCCTTGGTTTCCGCTGTAAACAAAGCAGCGCTACACTTACGAACTTTAATATGCATTATACAGAGGCAAGATGAAAAGAAAAAAAATGCCATCTAAACTTTTCTAAAGACAGTAAGTTCCCCTCAGACATACATTAATATAAACTCCTACCCCTAAATTAATCGCGATTTGTTTAGCATCTCAACCGATTTGAATCGTCACATATTTTAATCGATTTTCAACCGGCTCGCGGTTAATCGTTACATCCCTAATGGAAAGTCATCCATGCATGTGCTGCATTCATCATCAAAAACTGAACTCCTAATGTTTAATCAAAATGTCAAAACTTGATCTTTTGATGAAACAACAAAACTGGATCTTTTGGTGAAACAATAGACTTCTCTCTGGTGATGCTGAACCAAACATTTAGTGTTATTAAACCCCACCCCTTTTCATAAAATCAACTCTATCCAAGTAACAACTGATGTACATTACCAACTCCACGCACTACATGTTTTTTTCTGACTCAGATGTATTGAAGAACAGATCTGTTGTTACTTCTGTCACATCGTGACTTTAATTATACTTCCAATTATGATTTGCAAGCAACACCTATTGACACATAAGACTGCATGATGTAGGTATTTGGCTCCTTGTACACGTTGGAGAAATAAGCCAATTATTTGGTTTACAGATCAAGGTATTGTATGCTCCAGGTAGCCCCGCCCACCTTGAAATCTCATTGATCCAAAAATCACTCAACATGTAAGAATTTCTGCAAAGAACACATATATAGTCACATCGTGCAGAAGACAAATCGCTCATCTCTGGAAACTGATTATGTCACGCCTGGTTAGGACACAGCGTCAGAGGCGTCCCTGTCATGTAATGCGATAGATAAAGAAAGGCAATAATAAAGCACACAGCTTGTCATGTTTCTCCTTCATATGATTAAGCTGGAAATGTTGTCCTCTCCAAGAAAGGCCTCTTCAAATAAATTTCTATCGTGTCTTTTTATAAGGTGAAGGGGCCACGGACTGAGAGGGTTCACTAGGTAGGCGCCATATTGCCTGCGATAAGATTGGGAGATTACTGGCCTTGACCTGCTCTAATGGCACTCCATCATATTTACCAAATGGCGTTATTTGCACGACGCCTGCTTAGGAAGAGATGAAATAGACTGGCAACAACAAAGCCGTCAGCTCTCAAGGGTGTGCTGTCGAGATGGAAGAATCCAGCACAAACAACAGGGAGATTTCATCACACGCATGCATTACAGCCCTTCTGAGACTGAGAAAAACGGGACGGCTGCATCTCGAAATTGGCGTTTCTTGGTTTACACAATAGCGCTTAATGCTGAGTGTGCTTTTCCTCGCTTTTTTGAATTCCTCCGGATTCCAGGTTGTCAGGGCGTAACCGCCTGTTGTCCTGTCAAACCCCCGTAATACAGTGTGAGGAATGCAAGACGCAATCCGGTTAAATACCTGGGTGACAAATAAATGTATTGTAAAGGGGGAATTAATTCAGCGCTTGTACGACATGTGTCCTTATGACAAATAAGGGGGACATTTGTCAGTCTGTAGCACAGATGGCCCCGCTACAGCAGTTGACAAATTACCCCCACCTTGCCTTTACTGGTCGCTTGAGCGCGGGATGCCGAGTGATGGCATTGTTAATCTGCAGCATTTGGCAATTCAAACTGCTTTCCCCCTGCTCGACGGAGAACTGCCTTGCTTTTAATGACCTTCAAACTGTCTTCTATTATTCATGCCAACCATCCCGGCAAGCATTCTGGTGCTAATAACTAATTAAGCAACAAATGACGAGCCTTTTGGATTTCAATACCATACATTGGTGTAAATATTTTATGTACTTGGGTTGTTACTTTGCTTGATCCTGACACAAGCAGGCTTGTTACTAGAGCTACGTTTGATGTCTTATGATCATGTGTCTGGTTCCCTTGGACAGGTCATTCCCTTCAGTGTCAGATGATAGTGTGGATAACCTCAGGGAACGGCCACTTAATGGGCTTAAGAGAGATGCGGCTGTATGTAGGGCTGCTAAACGATACCTCAAAGAGTGGAAATGTCCTTAGTCGGTCTATAGCATGCAGTCATCAATTCTTAATGAGACAAAGTATTGCACTGTAGCTCTGAAGAAGGGGAACTGCATTTAGGGCACTGTAAAGATACAGAGATTCCTCCATAGTACTGGCAAAGGAAGGGATAATTTTAAGTAATGATGCTATTAACTTAATGGGATAGTTCACCCAAAAATAAAAATTCTGTCATAAGTTTTACACCCTATATACATACAGTCTTTAGTGTCACATGATCCTTCAGAAATCATTCTAATATGCTGATTTTGTTCCCAAGAAACATGTCATATTATTGTCAATGTTTAAAACAGTTGTGCAGCTTAATATTTTTTTGTGGAAACTGTGCTACATTTTTGTCAGAATTCTTTGACAGCTAGAAAATTGAAACAGCATTTGTTTGAAGAAAATATTTTTGTGACATTATAAATGTCTTTACTGTCACTTTTGATCAATTTAAGGCATCCTTGCTGAATAAAAGTATAAATAAAAAAAACATTTTTAAATAAACACATACATGCATACACACACACACAATTGGTTCTTCAGTGGTTAAGCCCCTGTATAGTTCTTTAAAGCAGGGGTCTCCAAACTTTTTTACACCACGGACCGGTTATATTTTGAAAATATTCTCACAGACCGGCTGGAGGGGGGTGGGGTTTATATATATACTGGTATATATATAGCAAATATATGAGAGTGGAGTAACATATCTAAAATCTATGGAGGAGAATGGGGTTCCTCTTATGGTTCTAGCACCATTTTTGCACATACATACATACATACTTTACTGACCCTCTTACTGAACTTTTGAATAGTAAACTTTAACGCAGTTAGCTATTTACTTCAAAATGCTCACTGACAATTTTTAAATTATAAATTGAAAAGATACATAATGACTGAAAACGGTGTAGGCTGAAACCTTTGCTTATTTTGCCTACCCTTTTTACATATTTTACTAACGAGTGACACTTCTCTCACCAGATTTGGTTTGTAGAAAAATAGAAACAGCTTCCAGATAAACAGAAACATTTCCCAAAATGGATGTACATAACTACAACTGTACATAACTACTATTTTCTAAATATTAGTTATTGTCATTATTATTATTATTATTATAAACATGTTCATTCTCTTCACACTTCACACCGTATTTATTGTATTCTCTGAGATGTTTCCTATATTATGCTGTCCACTCTATGACTGGTTATTCATACTGCCATAGACATCTGCTTCTTATTGTGATTTGGCCCATGTCCATGGCACAGTCAATGAGGTGTGGCTGACCATGTGTTCCTGATTTATCGAGAACGAATGATGAATCCTCCTAATTGGCCTCCTTTTACATTTGGGTTTTTAAATACATCAGCTGCAGTGTTAGGATCAGCACAATGGGAGGATTTTGCGGAGTTGTGAAGACTGATAACACTGTTTGGATATACTGCAAACAGTGTTTTTAGCAACCGATTTATGAGGAATAGTGCAAACTTTTTTAACAATCACAAAATCTTAAGCTTATTTCAAACACTTGCCTCATAGAACTTGATTGTTGTGATTAGTAAATAAGATGCAAAATTGTAGATGAAACTATCGACAAATACTGCACACTAAACTGTTCAGTGAATCCACTGTGTGGTTTTTAGATGTTCCCTACCTAAGCATCTCATCAACATATATGCTTTTGTAAAGAGTGACTCCACAGAAAACTGACTCCAGATAAGAGCTTTGTGTCTCGTCTATGCGTCCCCTTGAAGTCATTCACTATGCTACTTCATCTAAAACTATTTTAAAAAGCATTTCACACCACAGGATCTGTCATCACAAAGAGATGTTGTAACACTCAAAGGGCAATATTTGCAATTTCATAACACTAGGACCTTTTTATTACTCCATGAAGCGAGACTCCAGGTTCCTCGGCCAATCCACAGGAGGGCCATCATTGAGGAGCTTTGTTGATGTAAAAGAGGAACACCCAGCTGATATTCACTTTGAACATTATGGTAGAAAGGTTCTGGTCTACCCTGCTCAAAGTTGCACAAAATACAAGACTGGAATGTGGAATCAGAAGTACATGTGCTCCAGTTCTTGAGTCAGAATTCAGATAGAGCCTGAAGCATGTAAGCCTTCTTACTAAAGATTGCGTCAGAAAACAATAGTGCTTCAGTTGGTGGGAAAGTCTCAGAGGAAAAAAGAAACCCAGATTGGCAAGCTCTCATTCACCTTTTAAGAGCAAGCCATGCTAAGAACTCAAAACATTTGATTTCCCTACCAAAACCAGTGAAGCCTGGTTCATCTGAACCAGAACTGACTGTTTTGCTCGATACTTGCAACATCAACTTCTTACACCTTCTTACAGTGATGTTAAAAGCACTGTTGGGAATGAAACCATGGCTAACCCTTGTTTCATTCTGTCAAGAATTGAGACATGACTTTCAATTCAACTAAGTATGTAGTCCATCATAAAAAACACACACAAAATGCAAAGATATCCTAGGCAAAATTCTAGCAATGGTCCGGAAGAGCCATAGCAATTAAATTAACCTTGATGTATCATTGACCAAAACTACTTTTTTCCTAAAGATGTTAAAGAAGTTTTAAAAAAGACAAAAGTCTGTGAGATAATGATCTCATTAAACTGTTCAGTGAAACATCTCCTTGATTCCCTGAGAAATAAGCTCAAAAAATAAAAGATAGACTTCAAGGAGAGGAACAATGAGGTTGCTTTCCAATGACTCACATTACAATGAATTTTTAAATGATGGAGTACACATGCCACCTCAAAGAAAACAGATCATCCAACAGCTCAGGCCTTATGAATTATACAAACCTCCCTGTCGTCAAGTATCCTCCCATTCCTTCATTAAAACTTTCAATTCATTAAATAACGTTAAAGAAAAATGTTCCATCGGTAACTTGGACACTGCATTCAGATCAGATATTTTTGATGCTGAGGTCGTTCATTTTGGGATGTTTTTAAAAATCAATGACTAAGAAATCAATCGAATTTGATGATGAGCTTAAAAAGCAGTTGCACAAGTGCATTAAATGAATATAGTACGACTTTACCAGTAAGACTGTTGTAGTGTTGATGCTTTTTACAGCTGAGATTACATGGCATTTTTAGACTGGTATAAAAAAAAAATCTGTCAGATTGATGAGTAACTTTGCTTATTTAAACTAAGTCATTGACCTTTTCACTACTAGCAAATCTTGGATATCGATTAGGTGTTTTGCTAAAAGAAACTTTTTTGCACCAGCCAGTTACCTTCTGTTTGATATTTCATCTTTTATGAAGCCTTGAGCAGAATCACAAGAAGTTAACAAGCCAATTAAAAAGGTCAGTCACAAGAAAAAAAATATTTGAAAAAAAATGTTTCTTGTCATTCAAAATAATTTCCTATAATATATTTCATATTTTTTTCTTAATTGCATTACAAATTATACACATAACAGTTTTCTGTTTATGCATTAATATCAGCAACATTATTTGGATATGAGTGGAAAGAGGATGGAATATAGAGCTTAAACCAGCCTAAGATGTTGGACTGGCTTTCCAGACTGCCAAAGTTGGTTAGGCCGATCGGCTAAACACCAGTTAAACCAGCTTAAGACAGCTAAGACCAACAAACAGCCTTAGGCTGGTTTAGCTGTTATATCAAAAGTTATTCAGCAAGGATGCATTGAATTCATCAAAAGTGACAGTAAGTGGTTAAAAATAAAAAAATAAAAACTTTCACATAATTGCTGTTCTTTCAAACTTTTAATTCATCACAGAATACTGAAAATATTAAGCAGCACAACTGTTTTCAACACTGATAATATTAAGAAATGTTTCCAAAAAAGTACCAAAACCGCTTATTAGAATGATTTCTGAAAGAAAAAAAAAACATGCAACATTAAAGGAATACATTGCACTTTAAAATATATATTAAAATAGAAAACAGTTATTTTAAATTGTGATGAAACTATCGACAAATACTGCACACTAAACTGTTCAGTGAATCCACTGTGTGGTTTTTAGATGTTCCCTACCTAAGCATCTCATCAACATATATGCTTTTGTAAAGAGTGACTCCACAGAAAACTGACTCCAGATAAGAGCTTTGTGTCTCGTCTATGCGTCCCCTTGAAGTCATTCACTATGTCTTTTAATTGACTATGCATATATCATTAATTCCTAATTAGCTTTTAGCACAGCACTGCCTCTTCATCAGTGATAAAAGGATATTTAAATGGCATAAATCAAATGGGTATCTTCTCTTTAAGAAAAATATTTATTATCTTTCTCTTTATCCAAAAAGTGCAGTTTTATTGATAACTAATATATAATTAAAACAGTGTTTTACATTGAGAGATATCTTCAGCCACCACAATTTTTGTTGTTATAAATACTTTTCTCATTGTGTAAGTGTGGATTATTGTGATTTATATCAAACTGGTGCCAGTGATTTGAAACCATCGGCATATTTGATGATATATTTCCTCACTTGCAATGGGGTTTTTAATCAACTTTTTAATCAAGATCAAGATCAATTTTTAAGATCAAGATTTAATTTTTAAATTATAATGTCCTTTAACTTCTCAATATTTCATACAGCATGCATATACAGTATATTATTATTATAATTTAAATTTTCTTAGTTTTAATAAATAAAAACTTTCACATAATTGCTGTTCTTTCAAACTTTTAATTCATCACAGAATACTGAAAATATTAAGCAGCACAACTGTTTTCAACACTGATAATATTAAGAAATGTTTCCAAAAAAGTACCAAAACCGCTTATTAGAATGATTTCTGAAAGAAAAAAAAAACATGCAACATTAAAGGAATACATTGCACTTTAAAATATATATTAAAATAGAAAACAGTTATTTTAAATTGTAATATTTCACAATATTACTGTATTTTTGTTGAGCATAAGAAACGTCTTTCAAAAACATTAAAAAATCTTATGAACCCTAAACTTTTGAACGGTAATATACATCTTTCTGTTCATATAATGCATATGTTGTTTAATTCCTCCACTTGTTCACAAGGAGTAAAGAGAATTCTGCTCTACCTGAACCCATTTCTACTTGACAGAGTAATGATCACTTCTTTATTCTAGCATTCAAAAGTGACCCATTATGAGTCGCCTTTTTCCATTCTTTCATTCTTCTCTCTCTCTCTCTCTCTCTCGTCACTTCAGTCTGAATGTGCTTCAGCCGCTCTGATGACATGTGAACAACTGCAGTCTGCTTTCAAAAACCCACCATCGAATAAATCGGCTTTCTGGAGAAATGATGGCAAAGAATGTGATTTAAACCTCATCTTGATACTAAGCGTGGAAGCTGACTGGAGAGTTATTGAGCCCTGAGGTCCGATCTGACATCTGCTCTTTTGCTCTTCTCTGTTTTTATCATACACTACAGGAACCTGTTGATGTGTATGCACCTGTAAAACTTATTTCACCTAATAACCCCACAGCCACTGTTACAGCATTTTAAATTGTCACACACTAGAAATAAAAAATATTATAAGTTTTATTAAGTATTATAAGTTATTCAATCAAATGCATTCATAATACATTAACAACATAAATACAGTAATAACAGCAACATTATGAAATATTATTGCAATATAAAAACGGTTTTCTATTTTAATTTATTACCCCATTACTGACACATGCAAAGTGAATTGTGTTGAGAAGGTGATTATCAGTGAGTTAAATGTGTGTATTTTGTAGTCTTCAGAAGACGCTAAATAAATGGTGTGAATCATATCAACAGTAAATCCTTTTTGTGGTTATTTGCTGATAATTTTTGCGCTTTACATTCTTTCCTCACTATTTGCTTCCATTGTGTGGAAAAAAAGTAGTTTGAAAATCTTCTTAAACCTCTCCTTTACTGTTCCATAGAAGACAAAGTCATACTGGTGGGTGGTTTGGAACAACACGATTTTTAGGTGAACTGTTTCTTTACTGTAGGTAACAATGTTACTGCAGCATATTCATCAAAGAAAAAGGCTTTGTCAGCCTTTGACCCAGATTAAATCAAAGGATATAGTTCCCCAACCACATAAACACACACACAAACAACTAATTACATGTCCACCACAGATATTCCCACTGGAACACCACTATAAGCAGTTCTGCAGTGGGAGAAATTGCCGCCAGGTAGAATTTATCTTTCATTGTCAAAACTATAATAAAGTTATCTTCCTGCAGAAGCTTTATAATCATCACTTTAGTTTTCAAGTTTACCTATTCAACCCCAATTCACACACAGCAATAGTTTCACAATGCCTGTAATCAGACCTACAGCAAAGGAAAACAGAATGCTATGATTTGAGAGCAGAGATCTAGCAGCACACAGAGGCCATTCCTGTAAACACTGGTTTGAGAAAGTGCCAACGAAACAACACGTTCGGAATAGAGCTTTTTTTGAATGGGGGCCAAAGCCTACAAGGACTGTTTATTCACTAGGTTGGAATAAACAATGTTTTCAGGCCTACTGGGGGCCGTATTACCTTTGGGAATGTATATCTACATTTAGGGGCTCTATTTCAGTAATAATACACAATAACAGTAGTTTTATAAATTATATATCTCAATTCAAAATACCTCTATTCATAGAATATTTCTCTATTTGTCTCTTTGACTTTTTGTTATATGTAACTGCCAGAGCTGAAATCAAGTATTTATTTCTCAACAGCAACAATAAACAGAAATACACTCTACCTTATGGACACATGCGATTATCCATCTCATTTCCGTTCTGAAGGATCCCATTAATTTTCAGAATGAAGTGGACAGAATTTCAACTCCTATTCCCCAACATAATAATTCCTGGAAAAGCAAAAAAGAAGGAAGGGGTAAGAGGGCTCAGTTACTGGGAAATGAATTGATAAAGAGGAGACTTTACAGAAAGAGAGGGAAATCAACCATTGTAAGGGCTTTTCTGTGCACAGAGGGCATTATAAGGCAGACTGAATTTTAACAGAAAGTAGGAAAAGAAATTATTTCCCTCAATTGAGCAGGTTATTAAACTTAAGAATTGAAAAGTATTTCTGTCTGAAAATACACAGATATGTCATCTTATTCCATTACTCCGGTCTTCAGTGTCACATGATCCTTCTGAAATCATTCTAATATACTGATTGGTTCATTTTAATTATTATCAGTGTTGAAAATAGTCATGCAGCATAATATTTTTGTGGTAACCATGATACATTTTTCAGGATTCTTTGATGAATAGGAAGTTCAAAAGAATACAATTTTGATTGAAATTCCATTGAAAGTAAAGAAAAATAAAACATCTCTGATGTTGAAATTGATTTTTTTTGTAACAATGTAAAACTATTTAACTATAATTTAACAAATGCATCCTTGCTAAACAGTGTAGTATATCTGTATATAGTTAAATATGTATATTTATTTACTAAAATTGTATGCAGTTTATTAGGAAATATAAGTAAATATATTATGCTCAGATCTTTTTTAAATGAGGTGTGCACATGTTACATATGATTCTAAACAAGCAGGCATAATTTTATGGAGATCGGGAGATAGGTGGCACTACAATATATATATATTTTTTTTAAGTTTTAAAAACTATATATGGTTCATTTACATTAAATTGCATAAAATTTTCTTCTTCATCTCTGATTTAGGTGTTTACAAGTTTTGAATTTTAATATATAAAAACTTTTTATGAATGCCCTTAAAGGACTAAAAGCACTTGAACCCTGATAATTTAATAGTGATTAATTGCATACAAAAAATAAAAGGTTTTGTTTACATAATATATGTGTGTGTACTGTGTATATTTATATTTATATATAAATATACACACATACATGTATATATTTGAAATATATATGTAATATGTTTATATTTACATACATATTGTGACGGGTGCGTAGTCCATCTCACATGTTTAGCCTCTACCACCGTTTCATTTGGTTATTTGTTATCTAAATTTATTTCAATGTTCAAGGTTTAATATGTTTGATTTATTTATTTAGTTATCTTTAAACCCCCTTATTTATTAATAAAGATGGCACAAGGCAAGGAGTTATTGAACAGTTTATTAAACATAGAAGGGTGCACACTTCTTATGTGTCTTTGTACTTTACCTGAGTCCCAGAGACTCTGATCCATGGAGTGAACGGCCGCATTCCATGTATCAGCAAACCAAGTGAGAGGCGCTAACTTGTGCTGTGCTGGAAATTGGACTGTACCATCATTGTTCAAATCTAAGGGGGACTTTTTACTTTATTTATTTTAATTAGTTTTCTTGTTAATTTGTTTGAATAGTTTATTTTATCTTGGTTTAGGCAGCTGATTGTATTATGTTAGTTAATGTTAATGTGTATGTTTTGTTGTGAATATTATTGTTGTTGGAGGTTTAGTTAAAGGTGCAGTAGGAGATCTTGGAAAATGCTAACTTTAGCCTGATAGCACTGAAAGCCAATGTCCCACCCTCCCTGCAATTGCCGTCCAAAGCCACGCCCCCTGAACGCATATATGCTCACAGATCAGAATACCAGAGACAACATTACTACAATAGGCTTTCAACCAGCATAACAAAAAATGTTTCTGAAGACAATCACCTATTGCACCTTTAAGTGTTATTTGATTGTTTACCTTTGTTTGTGTTTGGTAGAGGCTACATGAGTATATGTAGAGGTTGCTGGTGCTGTTCAGCATTATTCTGTCATCTGTGACATCACTGGCGAACAGCCAATCACGAGCCTTGGTTAAAGGTTAAAGGTTTTGCTAAAGGTTAAGAGATTGAAGAATATGATGAATTTAAATGCATTTACAATGAAAAAAGTACTTGTTCATGAAAGAGGACAAATAAAATAAATGATCTTGCTTTATCAGTGCAGTCAGAAGTGAAACTTGTTATATACAGCGATGGAGACTTGAACATGTAAGGTAACGTAGTCATTTTTAAAGCATTATATATTGATTCTACAGCTTATTTATATTACATACGATCTGCATAACATTCATTTAAAATAAATGATTTATAATAACTGTTAAACTAAAATTGCTTGTGTGCAATGGATTAATCATAATATAAATCATATAATTATATAAATCATATAAAATAACTCTATTACACACAAGCAATTTAATTTAACAGTTATTATAAATCATTTATTTTAAATTAATGTTAATATATACAGATCGTATGTAATATAAATAAGTTGTAGAATCAATAGATAGTGCTTCAATGCCAGCCCATGTTCCGAAGTGAAGTAAACTTCAACGGATTTCCCTGCTCAGTGAGGAGGGAGCAATAAACACTATGTAGGGATCATATCGATCGGAACACAGTTCATGCACGTAGCTCCCTTCTAACGAGCTGGATTTTGAATCGGGTGTGTTAACTAAGCAAGACATGAAAATCATATAAAATAACTCTAAGTAATTATCATTAAAGCCAGACATATTTTTAGTACTAGTGACCTTTAATTTGGAGCAAGATAAACTGAGGGCACTTCAAGAAACAGTTGTTTGGTCCCCTACACCCTTCAACCCGTCGAAGCTCTCACTCCGGAGGGTAAACCCTTTGAAGGGATTAGCCCTTCCGAATGGAATGCAGGGTGTGATCCTGACTTTGTGGAGCACATGCACATGAATGTGTGACATCACTTCTCACATCTGATTGGTCCAATTTCAGTTTGAGATCTCTAACTCAGAACATAACCTGCCCCGGAGCAGGTTAGCCGTGGATTGTAAGTTACTATGGCAATGAAAGCTGCTAAAAGCCAAGCCACTTTCATGGTACCTAAAACCCAGGATTGGTGCAAACTAAACTGAAACTTACCTGGCTAGCCAGCTAATCCAGCTTCATGGTACAGGCCCCAGGGCTGACTCTAGTTTTCTTTTTGTTTGTTTGTTTTTGTTACTTTGTTAGTGGGGCAGATTCATTCTTTGTAGGCCTGTTTAATTTTAGTTTTGCTTTACCTTAAGTTTAAGTTTTGAATGGACTATGTTGGATTTGATTTTTGTTATATGTGCTCCTGCGGATTTGATTATTTTAATTTTTTTGTGATGGAAGAATAAACCATCCTGTCATTTGCCACAACTGTCCTGCTTGTTCTTGGCCAACCACCACACACACACACACACACACACACACACACACATATATATATTATATAAACACAAACTTTAATTTAATTTTTTTTTTTTTTTTTGCAAATAATCCATTTGACGGCACTAATAATTTATATAAAAAATTATATTTATATAGTTAAATATATAGTTTAACAAATATAAACATATACATTTTATTTCTGGGGTCTAGTAAATTAATGCTGTATAGCGCTGCTTTTAAATAAAATCAATACTGAGGACAACAGATCATGACCTTCTGGATCATGTGTCACAGTTGGTTATTATTGTTATTCAGAGCAATAATATTGAGTGTTTGAATGAATTAAAATTCCCACTAGAAAAATACTGGCTGTATGTTTTGCCTCTGACTCAATGCATTCCCTATAATTGTTAATTATGACTCAGTTGTTTTGGTACTCCATATGCATTACACTACATGTCATTTATAATTAATGGTTTTAAATAAAGAAGCTCAGATCATTCTGAGAATCCATTGCTAAGGCAAGTGGAGCATTCAGTGCATGCAGAGTATTGAAAAACTGCAATAGTGAGCCAGAGCAAAACCATCCATTCATCATTCTGTTAAGACCCTCCATATTTCCTGCTATAACAAACCACTGATCTGCATTCAGGGAGAGCGGAAAGAAGAAGGAGCAATAGGCTTATTGCTCTATCCGAACGATTTGTAGGATTATTTATTACCAAATTGGTCATTATTTGATAATTGGCCTGAAATAAAGTCATCGCCCCGAGACCGAGTCGCTCATCTTGGTGGAACGTTCTGTAATGTGCAGTGTAATGCTATTAGCAGATCAAGCTAACACAGTGAGAGGTGAAAGGGCCAAAGAACTGACATATGTAATCAACCACCTGCATAAGAATCTGAAGCTCTGTGCCAAACACATCACAACCTGTGGGCAACCCTGCATCTGTTTCTGATGAATCAGCCTCATTAGAGCCAAACCTGAGTCGTGTGATACCTGCAATGCTTTTGCTAAAGATGATCAGGATTACATGGAGCTGAGAGTGCCAGACAGATCCTGAGCTAGCTGGACACCCAAATCAGGATAGCGTATGTTGCTAGACATTGGATTTTATACCCATTATGTTACTCTTCGGCTACTTTTACTCAGAAAGGACACTGTTTGCTGATCGTCTGATGCATATGAACACTGGACACCACTTTCTAGATCTAGTAAGCTCTAATCTGATTGGCTGATTGGGAAGTCCATCTGGGAGGAAAGTCGTGCTAAGAGCCAATCAAACGGAAAGTGTTTTTCAATGCAAAAACATTGTAAACAGTGGAATGAGGAAAAATGCAAGTTTTAAGAGTTGAACTTCTTTAACAAGAGAAGATTTTTAGATTGCTGTGTCATGCATGAGACACTGCGAAAGATGCTGTGAAATTCAAAACCGCGATGTGCAGGGCAGTGGGGAAAAAAAACACAAGGTCTACGGATGCGTTTTTAAAACGTTGAAATTGTAAAAAAAAAAGTCCATGGTCCAACACATCCATCTAGCGCATGTTTACATAGAAAAACAATGGAAAAGCAGTGCAATTTTGCATTTTTTAAAAGTTGAACTTATTTTAACTTGAGCACAATGTTTTTTGGAATGACATGTTGTGTGAAACACTGCAAAATATCCATGCAACTGTCCATGCCAACACATCCATGTAGTGCATGTTTACATAGAAAAAGAATGAAAAAGCAGTGCAATTGAAAACCACAAGTTGTAAGCAGTGTAATAGACAAAACTGATGGAAAAAAAATTTAAGAAAGGTCTCAAATTGTGTTTTTTTTTTTGCATGTTTACATAGAAAAAGAATGAAAAAGCAGTGCAATTGAAAACCACAAGTTGTAAAGCAGTGTAATAGACAAAAACTGATGGAAAAAAAATTTAAGGTCTCAAATTGTGTTTTTTTTTTAATTATTTGAATTATTTTAACTTGAGCGCATGAAGCAGCATTAAAAAATGCTACTTCACACGTGAAGTGAAGGACGCAAGATGTGAGCACAATGCTTAAAAATGTCCATATAGCACATGTTTACATAAAGAAAACCATGAAAAAGTGCAGTGAACGCAAAAATGCATTAAATAAGTTCTGTGTGAAAGGTCCCTTAACAGTAAAATAATCACTAGATTTGCCAAAATGTGCTGTATTTGTATATTTGAAGCAGAAATTCTTATCAGTCTACACACATTTTCTGTACAGCTATTTGCCAAATTGCATTTTTTTTTAGTTTGTCTACAATTCTTGTATATAAAACAGCCCCCCAAAGAAACAAAAACTGAGAGTGGTCATGTCAAGTCTCTTGCTGTCTACACAGGCGGTTCCTGGCCAAAAAAACACTGCAAATCACTTTCTGTTGTACTTAACATGAGGTCTGCACTAATGAAATCCCTAAAGGGCCTAATATCGATCGATCCTCCAAATCTAACTCTTCACATGCTGGGTTTTTCAACCTAAGTAGAATTCCCTAACACTTCACTGTTTATCAACGTACAACATCTTATAGCCCTATTTCCTCCATTTCTGTATTGTATCTACTCAGCAGTGGAACCTCCAAGCTGTTTTATGCCCTTCCTCATAATGCAATCACTTTCCCTCCTGGTAAAATCTCCTTCGAGACCTCGACCCTCCTCCAGCAGGTGTATTCTTAATGACGCTTTGATGCCATATGTCAGATTTCATCACTTGCTGAGTGAAGTGGCATTTTTCTCAATCACTCCAAGCAACTATATTACAACCGGACGACACTCACCTCTTTAGACACAAATAACCCCTCAGAAAACAGTTTATCCCAATGCTAGTTACCAGTTGTCGTCTAAAAGGTGACAATGGTCCTTGGTCCATTTTCATAACCTATATGATGCTATTAAGATGAGTTATTTATGACAACTAGATCTTTCAAAAGCAGATGGGCTGTCATTTCTCCACACGTGTCTGTGTTAGCACTTGAGTGGCAGGTTACACTGCTAACAGTTCTGTTATTAACACAAATCGCTTTCAGTAAATTGTGGTTACCCAGAATGCACTTGTTGGGGTTGGTAACCAGTAATCACAGTGTTTAGCACTGACATGACGTGAGATGTTCAGTTTGTTCATCAGTCTAAGTACTTAAACGACCGCAAACATTGCGTCACAACCAAGATTGAACTCACTTGAATGAAAACAGAAATAAACTGGCGAGATAACAGAGCTCCCAGCGTCCTTTAAACCGTCTATGGACAATTTAGCAACCACTACAGCAGGCAATTCCTCTGCCTGAGGCACAGCCTGCAGAGAAAACAGGAGCCACACCACTTTTCTACACTTATCCTCTATCGCCTCTATGACCAATATAATGGAAGAGCTGGAAAAAGGTCTTGAGGTGTTAAGTAAGGAAAATTATCTGTGCAACAAAACACAGGGCACAGTGCAGCAAGGACACGCAGGGGGTGTTTTCAAAGAAGAGGTTCTGTGTTTTGCTATCCTAGGAGATCAGGGATAATTGTTTTTGCTATGCACTCAGAAAATGTTTTGTTTCATCGGTTATTTCTGTTCCTCGATTCTGATTGGCTGAACTTCATCCCAAGCATGCATCACATACTTCCCTACTATATAGTCAGTGAAAAACAGTAGGCCTATGGGAAAAGTGTAGTATTCACAGTATTCATAAAACAGTAAAGTTTAACTGTAAAGTTCCAGGATGACCTACTACTTCTACCGAGATTCTGAAGTGCGTGCAACTGGATACTTTACTATCCCATGAGGCCACAGGAGAGGATTTGTGAATGTGAGTAAAGCAACACAACTGATGCTAGTAGGTCACATGACAATGACAACAGGACAAATTTAGTATGCCTGGATTACATTCATACAACACACATTCATACTATGTATAGCAACATTTTTAAAGGACGTGAAGTGATTCCTTTTCCAAACGTAGTAGTACTTACTTAGTACATGATTTCAGGAGAAGCCACTGATTCACATGCCTTTATAAGTGAATCTTTGTATCATTCACAACCACTTCGTTCAAAAATACTGATTCACTTAGGAACTAAACACAACTAGTTCTGATTGTGCACTGGAAATAATTGATATTTACAACATGAAAACATGTTACTTTCGTCGATCATTACTATCATCTCCCCCTGTTTTTTTTTTTTTACATTTTCAGCCTTTCCGTAGAATCAAATGAAACTGATTCTGCAAATAAAGTCTCATTTTCAAAACCATTAAATTTAAGGTATGTGTTTAATAAATCAAATCTATATCAATTAAACACAGCAATATGTTAAGTGCAGAAATTAATATATGGTGTTAAGTGGACCTTTCTATCCAATTTTAGTGTTTTACACTTCATCACGGTAATGAGGGAATCTGGAACCCATGTAAAATTTAGCATAATTAGCCCAGTCTAAAACATTATTAATACTCACCTTTAGAGAAAAGCCAAACATGAATCTTATTGACTTTCTGCAGCATGTATGTAATTTATGCAGAGAGCTGTAAACATTTTCTTAATTAACAGCAGGCTGCCCTCACTGAAAGAAGTGTGACAGGGTAAAACGAGCAGGGCAACGTGCAGGTCTAAGAGCGAATAAACATCCTGTTTAGATCCCTCGGGACTGTGAGTAGCTCATGAACAAGCAGGTTTTCAAAGCCCTTGGTTAAACTCCAGGTTTAATATGGAAATATCAAATCAACAAGACAAGCCAATCTCCCAGCCCTGCCAATACACTGATAAAAATCTTCTGTTCAAAACCACAGTGAGGATTAGACTGTTTTTCTATATGGAAAGAAACAAAAACATCACTGTGTACCCTCTAAAAAGTAAAGATCTCTCAAAGTTACATTTGCACAAAAAAGCGAGACCTAACATTTTTCGCACACACTTACATATTTCTCATGCGTGGTAAAGTTTTCTAGAGTGTGCATGTGACAGACTCTTTTTTCTACAAATATCACTTTAGGGGCTCCGTTGTTTATGTTCCGTACTTTATGTTGGCACAGCTTATATTCAACCTATACCTTATATTAGACCTATAGCTTCCTTAGACCTTGAATACATTTACATACAGTGGGCCTGTCCCAATACTCCACCCAAAAATGAAAATGTTCTCCCTGTTGCTATATAGAGGATTTTGATGAAACACAAACAGAGAGTCCACATAATGCAAGTGCATTGGTTCCTCAAAGTTGACGTTTCAAAAATCAAGCAAAACGAATACCACAGTTGATGAATCAAAATCTTACAAAGCAAAATGATAAACGTGTGTGAGAAAAATAGTAATATTTTAAATGTCTTAAACTATAATTTAAAGCTATTTGAGGCTAAACATATCCCATCATTCATTGTATTTATGACCCGAGTTCACAAGAATACAAGGAAAATTTTCCAGTGTATGTTAAATTAATTAGATATTGCATATAATTTAGTAGTACAATGTAAAATACTGCACATTTTAATGGTGCAGAGATGAGTATGTGAATTTTGTAAAATGTTTGCAACTGATTTTCATCACAATTACTAAATTGGGTTGTCTGTTACGCAGGGACTGAAGAGATATTTCGAAATATTATCTTAATATGCAAAGTATTGAAAATATAAATGATTAAATAAAGCTCTGCAATAACTTTATAGTTCAAATTTTACAACACTACAACACTGTAAGTGTGTTCAATCAGGTAAGTTCGACACACATTTGTGGTCTTCATGGCCACTTGAACACGGGCCAAATACAGGAAATACATCATGTAAATTAGACAAGTGGTCAAGTGCAAAGACCACAAGTGTGGGTAATGGGACAGGCCCAATAATGGTTTCTATGCAAGCCGACTCTCTACATATTTCTGCTAAAATCAGTGCTGCGTAGGCTTTCGGTATAGTATTCTCCTACAGCAAACTGTGGTAGTAGCAAACTCCTTCTGTCATATTTCTAAGCATACTAATATAGTATATATTATTAACTATAGTAAACATTACATTTTAGTAAATAATAGGTCTAGATTTACTAACAGCTTGTGCCAGCGCAAACCCTCTTTTGGTGTTATTTTTGCGACTGTCCTGTTTAGTAAATCTGGCCCATAATGTGTTAGCAATGAGTTCCATAAGCTTTAAATACCTTTAGCATAACGGTTGATCCTATCAACATTGCTTTATCCTGTTGAGACACACATCCTCCATATTTAATTTTGTGCTTAATATTCTCACAATTTCCATACTATGCACTGCACTGGAAGTTGCAGTGGCCACTGAGGCTAAATATGGAAGCATAGAGTCCATTAAGAAGATGACCTCAGCACATTTTTTACAGTTACGGTCAATGCAAGAGTAAAAAGTCACCTGCACCAAGTGTAAATTCTAAAAGGTACAATCATTCTACACCTGATTCAAAGGAGTGAAAAGCACCAAATTAACTAGTGTCATACACTCGACATTCATTGACCTCAATTTAATTTGCTGTCTCAGTGAAGAGTACGAACGATCATCTTGCAGCTCCAAATGATTGGCATCTCATGGCATTTACAAGTCCTAAGTAGAACTCTACAGTTCACCAGAGTATACTTTCCAGACTTGTTTATAAAGCTTTTGAGCATTTCCAGTTTGTATCTCATTTCAAATTTCAAAGCTGTGCAGTGGCAGCAGAATATTAAATATGAATTCTATTGGCATGGTTTGAATCCCTAATTAATTTAGCAATTTATGACAAACACAGTACAGATGTTTCTGACCCTACTGCAGCGGGAACGACATCGGTGATTCACAGAGAAAAGAGAAAAAACATTTGAATGACCTTGACATTTCACATGCCAGTTGATTTTCTCAGCTGACTGCGAAAAAGGGAAACAACCAACAGGAGCATTATTTTGCATGAAAGATTGATTTTAAATTTCAGCATTATACTGACTACGGCGTATTTTTAGCATTCCTTTTCTTCCCGTCTGAAAATCAAACTCGTTAATCATACTTAAAGAATGTTAAAGTCACAGAATAAAAAAAATGTATTGTGACCCTACAAGATGCTGAAAGAACAGCTACAAGATTCAAAATCTCAAATATATATACATATATATAAAAAATCAATCTGGAATTGTTGAGATGTGATTGAATATGACAGTCTGAAAAGGGGCCTAGCTGAAGAAAGTGGGATTATTTGAGTTGTGTGTGTGTGTGTTTGTATTAATAGGCCTGAGCGTTGAGTAGTAGCAGGAGCAGGTGCTTTTGGCTGATTGAGTCATCTCTCACCCTGCACTTCCCTCCAAGACCTTGTCCTCCTCTCTCAGTAGTCTTGTGGCTGTAGCCCTATAGGCGCACACACACACACCCACTCAACAAATACCCAACAAAACTAACAGCCAAGACTTCATTGCCATATTGCTTTTCCTTTATTATTAAAGGGATAGTTCACCCAAAAATGAAAATTCTGTCATTATTTTCTCACCTTTGTGTCTTTCCAAACCTGAAAAGCTGTTGTTGTTTTTCCTGTGGAATACAAAAGGAGAATTTCCTTGATGCGCCTCTTTTCCATACAGCAATATTCCATGCAAAAGTGAGCATGGCTGAAGGAATAGACTTTTTTTTTTTCGACATTTGGATAACAATATAATTTACTTTGTTCCTCACATAAGCTAATGTATAGACTTCAGAAGACTTGAAATATATGTGATTTTATTGTGGTTTTTTTTTCTTCTTTTCGGAGCTTGACAGACAATGTGATGAACTGTCCAGCTTGATTTGATAAGAATATGCAACTATTTGTGCGTTACGTTTACACATATATTTTGTACTTTCAGAAATATGCTGAAAAGGACAATATGGACATACTGACAGCATTGAAAATATAATATGTAAGTGTTATGTATGCACCAGTGTTATTTTAGTATCAATAAGAGCGGTTACAGTTGTTTTGTTTTTTTTTCAGTTAAAGTGTATTTTATTTCAAGCATGTTTTAATAGTTTTATAGTTAATTCTAACAACCCTAGTATGCACAGCTTTAGAATTGTAAAAACATTGAAAACATTTAACTAAAATAATTATATTTAATTTATAAAGGTATTTGTATAGCTATTGCAATTATATAGTTATTTTTTTATCATTTTTGAGAAATTAAAATAATTGATTTATTAATAATTAAAGGATGATTTAGAGTATTATAATTTCAAGTTTGGTAAATGCATTACATTTAATGAACATATTTAATTATTGATTAAATACAATAAAATAAACCTACAGTATTAGTAATAAATTCAATATTATATTAATCTAATGAAGGATTTAAATATTTAATATTAGTCACTACAGTAAAGTGTTTGTATATGCTTGCATTGCTGTCAATACAAACTGTACGAATCAAAAATGCTAGAACTACACTTTATGTAAAAACACCTACAATATCTAAGATCACATTGAAAAATTGGTCAAAAAAGCTGTCTGAAGATTCTTCATAAATTCTCTGTTTTCCACAGGAAAAAAAGGAGACTTTTCAATTTGGAGTGAACTATCCCTTTAAAGGGGTCATATGATGTTGCTAAAAAGAATATTATTTTGTGGAGAATAAAAGTTACGCTTTCTTTCTTTGCGTGAACATTTGGGTGGTGTTATGCAAATCTTCCCACATCGTGACTTAGACATGTGGGCGCGTGTTAGAACGAGCCGTTTTAGGTAGGCGTGGTTGACTAACTTTTATAAAGAATATCTCTTTGGATTTGAGACTTTAGTCTTTGCAACTTTACAGATCTTCTTTATGCACCAAGAGCTTGTAACACTTCAAAGAGAAAATAAAAATTGAAATCGCATCATAAGACCCTTTTAAGATTCAAAATTTTGCCTCTAATCAGTCACAAAAATACAAAACAACAATATCCATTGGTGAAATGTCTTTTAAACTCAGCTCAGATCATTCAAATGTGATTTTGCATCTATATTTTTACAACACATTGCATTTATAATATTTTGCACTATTGCCTACTTCATGATTACGATAGTTGCTGTATATTGTGTTATTCGTCTTGAATATTGCGGAACACTGTGATTATTTATTCCATCAGAAGATGTCAACAATCCTTTGTTATGTGCATAGGTTCTCTTTTAAATGTGCATCAGGTATATAACATGCTTGAGCAGACAATGGGAGTGATTGACGGGTCGTTTTATTCAGGCAGAAGGGCTTTCCCCTTGCTCTGCTGCTCCCTCAGGGGCGAACAAAGGACAGAACTAGAGCAAATCCCCATGTGGCACATGCTGATCTCTGTGAATGAGTTTAATTACTACTCTGTGTTTCAATGTCTCTGGAGGAAAATGATAAAAGGAAGCATCACTTAACATGTTTTGTACATTCAAATCTTTGTTAGGGGGAAAAAAAATCTAGAATGTTATAATGAAGGATTATATTACAATGGCTAATGTCAAATATTGCTCAGTTTCAACAACCTTTTAAGCATTACTGTGAATTTATAAGACCTTTTGTGGTATGGTGCCTTTGTACGTCATTCATGAAAGTGTTAACCAAATCCATATTGATTATTTCGTTAGCACGTATCAGATATATCCTTTATACCCTCATTGTTGCCTAATGACACTTTATCCCTTTTTAACAACATTATTAAAATAGCTGCCTTTTTCTATGCAACAGAGATGAAAATAATACAAATGAACTTCTCTATGCCTGTTTTCCTGTCTATCAAACATTATACCATGACCTAACCTTTTATATATTGATTTAATAATTTTAACCATGTCATATTTTATAAGAAAATCCATCTAAAAATATGAGTGATTAAATTTTTTAATTTAAAAACAAAGAGTGAAGTAAAAATTAACCGTTTCAAAATGATTAGTTTTGCTGTCATTTCCATCATAACATATTTTTAGCACTATTTTTTTTATTAGTGTACTTGAGATGAAATTAGAACATACTTGAGATGAAATGCATGTGATGTGTGAAGAAAACAAAGAAACGTCAAGGTAAAGATCACCTGTGAGCAGAATATTTTGCGTAATTTCCATATTGAGCTGTACAGTGTCTACCCAAATAACAAAAACATGTTCTAAGAATGTTTTGCAAACATTCCCATTAAAGGAACACGCCACTATTTTTGAAAATAGGCTCATTTTCCAACTCCCCTAGAGTTAAACAGTTGAGTTTTACCATTTTCAAATCCATTCAACCGATCTCCGGGTCTGGCGGTAGCACTTTTAGCTGCATCTTAGCACAGATTATTGAATCTGATTAGACCGTTAGCATCTCGCTCAAAAATGACCAAAGAGTTTCTATATTTTTCCTATTTAAAACTTGACTCTTCTGTAGTTACATCGTGTACTAAGACCTACAGAAAATGAAAAGTTGCGATTTTCTTGGTAGATATGGCTAGGAACTATACTCTCATTCCGGCATAATAATCAAGGAACTTTGCTGCCGTACCATGGGTGCAGCAGGTGCAATGATATTACGCAGCACCTGAAAAATAGTCCCCTTTAAATTTTCCTTTAAATGTTAATGAGCTCTCCTGACCCCGTCCCTCTCTTCCGAGCTGCTCTCAGAGAGACTGTTTACTTTAGCCGCATTCATCGTGAAATTTGCTGATTAGCACATTATTAGGAAAGGGCGATTTGCAAAGATGTATTACAAAACATTATACTCCTTCTGTAGGTGAAGCTGGATCACGAATGATTCGC
>NW_015624543.1:251381-251878 GCF_001515625.1 Sinocyclocheilus rhinocerous | reverse complement strand
GCTACTCTACACTGCTCAAAACTTGCGTTTGAATCGTCAGTGGCAAATCCTTTAAATATAAAAATGTACTTACAGTCTGTGAGTCAGAACTGCCGGCATTTTAGTCTAACGTTACTCTCCCAGGATCAGTAAACAGTCCTCCATAAAATGTGCTGCACACATCTGATTATTTGGGTTGAAGTGTTCTGGAACAGTGTTGTAAATACAACTTAACCACTGATTTCTAGTCGTGTCCTCTTTTGGAAGGCCAAACAAAGTAGTTTCGCTTTCACAATGAAACAGCGTCACACACCGCGGCCTTGAGTGAGCGGAGGCCGGAGGACTAGAGTATGCAGAGGCCGGCTTGAGTGAGCAGAGGCGTGCGGGCTTGAGAACGCCGCGGCCGGCGGATTCGACGAAGGAGCGTCCGGCACGCTTGCGGCAACCACATGTGATGACCCCGGACTGGACTCCGCTTCGTCCACGGTGAAAGCCGATCCGGCGATCGACCGCGCGAA
>NW_015624543.1:249037-251200 GCF_001515625.1 Sinocyclocheilus rhinocerous | reverse complement strand
ATCAGCACGGATCAGCTCTAGGCATGACAAAGCGGATATCGTCCTCTTTTGGAAGGCCAAACAAAGTAGTTTCGCTTTCACAACGAAGCACACAGCGCTTTCACAACATGGCGGCGGCGGCAACAACAATATTACAACGAGAATAAAAGTTACGCCTTCTTTCTTTGCGTGAACATTTGGGCGGCGTTATGCAAATCTTCCCACATCGTGACCTAGACATGTGGGGGCGTGTTAGAACGAGCCGCTTTAGGTAGGCGTGGTTGACTCTTAACTTTTATAAAGAATATCTCTTTGGATTTGAGACTTTAGTCTTTACAACTTTACAGATCTTCTTTATGCACCAAGAGCTTGTAACACTCCAAAGAGAAAGGAAAAATTTTAATCGCATCATATGACCCCTTTAACATTTTTTCTTGGTTATGTAAACCTATAGGGAACATTACATTTTATGTACACATAATGTTGTTTTGAGAACATTATTAAAGACCAAAAAACTAACAAACATTCTAGTAATGTTCCTGGAAGAATGTTTGTTCATCATTTTGAGAGATCTGTGCTAGAACGTAAAGGAAGTTCTAAGAATGTAGCCTGTTAGCTAAGTAGCCTTAGTAAGACCAAGGAGTCAGCCATTTTATTCCAAAAATATTTAAAATGTGATTTCCACCATAAAACAAATACCAGTGTGAGATGTGATGGAAATGAAGGTTGTTCATGATAGCTCAGAAAACAAAAAAGATTATTCTTTATTGAAAAGTGCATTTCTAACTTTGACAAAGGAGTTTAATTTCTAAAAGTCTGCAAGGCAAATATTGCCCATAAGAAAAAACAATAACTGTAGAAACAATCCTTTTAAACTCAAGACCATCAAGAGTACCTTCACAGAAACTCTCCAGAAAACATGCCACTGGTTTTATTTCGCAATACCCAAAAACATGCTGTAATTGGATTACTGCTTCACAAACCTACTTAAGGTGATTCCAAAAGCTCTTGTCTTCCTTGCGCGAGCTGACGGAGATTCACTGATTGTGGATTGTGTGTGGCAATAGCTTACGTCCAAAGAATCACAATCATCTAATTTCCAGCTTTCTTATTTATTCAGCACAGTGCTCTTTTGAGTTGTTGAATCTCAGGAGTGGGTGTCATTGAAAATAGCTCTCAAAACTTACTTATTTTGCCAGATATAAAACGTGCTCTGCTAAAAAGATCTCAGTTTAAAGTGCTTCGTTGACAGTTTCCGTGCAGACTCCACATGAGATGTCTAAAAGAGTTTGAAACTTGACAGTTTTGTCAGGATTGCCATGGCAACCACGAAAGGGTCTCATTATTCACTGGTGTGTGTGTGTGTGTGTGTGTTATATATATATATTGATTTCCTACACTATGCTACAAAAAATGCTAACCCTTAAACCTACCCCACACCTGACCCTAACCTTAACTAGTGAAATTGACTGCACGGCGGGATTGGCGCTGAATAGCGTGGTAAAGAAAGTTGCAGTTCAGGAGATAAACAGTTAATAAGATTATGCAATATGAGATCGTTCTGTAACTCCCCAACCGGACCTCACCGGACAATGGCATCTTTTTAGTTACACCCAGTGTCACTACCCCCTCCTACCCTACGAATTTCGAGCCCCGGGACAACCCCGTTGCTTAGAACAAAGCGATAGAGTAAAATCTTTCCCCTGCGCTTTGCTGCGCTGCGCTGGGACGGCTCGTGGGTGAATCCCGTTTATATCATTATGCAGAGGTTCAAACTCTGGTCCGAACATCACTGGCCAAGAGCTTTGGGCTCTGCTCTCACAGAGAATATTTATTTATATAGCATATTTTATTTTAGATGAACTAGAAACAATGTTAAATTTATAAAGTTTTATTTTGAAATGTAAGTCAATAACAATTGGCTGGAGCCAGAGCCAATGGTGAAAGTCTTTGCGCGAAGAGACCCCGCCCCATTTTGGAGGTTCCACCCACTTTTGGAGTTCACGCCCCATTTTGGAGATCTCAGGTCTGCAGTTATATCTACTTGCCCATTTGTCCAGCGCCCCACACACACACAACAAACGAAATAGAGTTTTGATTTTTGTGCTAACATGACCACCAGTTAAATAGTATGACTAAATAATGCAATTTCGTGATTATTTTGCAATATATATTTTTAACATG
>NW_015624543.1:247690-248158 GCF_001515625.1 Sinocyclocheilus rhinocerous | reverse complement strand
GAAACAGTGGTTGCAATTTACTTTTTAACTCTGTTCCTGAGCATTATATGCTTTTGTGGCTTTTGTGTGCTGCGCATTTTACTGAGGACAGCTTCCACAACACGAGGGAGTACAGTGCCCAAAAGTTTTCACTGAGAATATTTATTTATATAGCATATTTTATTTTAGATGAACTAGAAACAATGTTTAATTTATAAAGTTTTATTTTGAAATGTAAGTCAATAACAATTGGCTGGAGCCAGAGCCAATGGTGAAAGTCTTTGCGCGTGGAGACCCCGCCCCATTTTGGAGGTTCTGCCCACTTTTGGAGTTCACGCCCCATTTTGGAGATCGCCGGTCTGCAGTTATATCTACTTGGTCTTTTTGCAAGCACAAGGTATTGTAATTAAAAATTATTAAATAAAATAAAGATAGCTAATTTGTAATTAAATACATGTATGTACGTAACGTCCTGTTCAGTCGCTATAG
>NW_015624543.1:240766-246374 GCF_001515625.1 Sinocyclocheilus rhinocerous | reverse complement strand
GTGTGTGTGTGTTTCTGTTAAACAACTGAAGCCTTGTCGAAATAATAACAAATAAACTATATTGCACAATGACTAGTCTCTCTTTTATTATTTTAGGTAACTTTAGGTAGTGATGCTCCTGATGTTTTTTTAAATGTCATAATTACGTCTAACCACTTTTATCTGCAGAACACTTTACACTGAAAACACAGGGGGAACAGATTTTTCCAGAGGCCTGAGAAAAGTGGTTCCCTCCCAGTATATTACCTTCTGAGGATTTATAACACAATACAGTGATACTGGTTATGTTTTTCAATGTCATAATTATGTCTAACCACTTTCATCTGCAGAACAGTGTTTTTACATTGAAAACACAGGGGGAACAGATTTACCTGGATGCAGCATTTTTTTTTTTGTCTAGATATTAATGTGTCATTTAAGTAGGCGACATGAATTAAGGGATTTAATAAAAAATAATTGCAATTATTATTATTTTTAAATTCATTTAATAAAAGCTTGTTTAAGAGGATTTAGTCAGTAGTCAGAGTCAGTATATTACGAAAATTGTGTAAATAGTTTTTGCTTGGTTTTCAAAATTACACTTTTTTTGTGTTTCTAAGATTGTATATTTTAGTTTGTATGGTTTAAAAATTGCTTTTCTGTTGTACTGTATTGTACTATTGTATTTTTAAAAAGTGATTAATTTATTTTTTATTAAAAAGACCAGAACGTCTTGAACAGACAACGTCTTGAAAGAAAAAGAGAGCGCTTGCTGAATGACAAAAAGCTGGCGTTGGTCTCACCGCACGTGCTTTTATAGCTTCCTGGTCATTACGTCACCCGCCGTGACGTCTCGCCCATCTATTGGTCTGATTACACACGAGTTTCAGAGCCCGTCACGCTGAAGGGCGTTCCCCTAGCGTTTTCCGACGCAGCTCGAGTTCCTGAAGAGGAACCCTTTCCTCCTGCTTGTTGTTTCGAAACTAGTTCCTTAATCACTTCTCATTCAATTCTTTAAAAAAATGTATTTCTAAAATTAAAAGAGAGCTGCAAACATTGTCTTTATCTCCCTCCTCACGTTCATCCAACATTATTTTTTGGATTTACATCTCAATAATAATATACAAATTTCCCTCAGATATGTCCCATTACCCTGCTGCATAATTCTAAAATCGTTAAATAAATCTTGTTAATAACTCATTAGCATCAGGATCTCAATATTGTTAAATAATGAAGCATCCCTCATTTCTTTCATCTGAGCGCGGGGCCTTCAGGACGTTTCGCTGTTGTGTAATGACAAAAAGCCCGAAGGAATATCACAGTTTAATTCAGATGATGGGACTAAGTGATGATTACTGCAAATTCATCTGCAAATAAGAACTTTCCATATTTATGGGTCCTTATAGTTCGGAGCAGATGGCGATATTATGTATTAGTGAAACAAAAGCTTAATGGTAATGCATTTGCTTGTCATCAGGGTTTTTCAATTAGATAACAGGGAGATGTGATGAAGACAAAATGTCAGCTGTTTTACAACTAATAGCTAAATAAAAAAAAGTGCTCATAATGGAGATGAGAAACAAACTAAAGAGAGAGAAAGAAAAAAAAAACTGTGGAAAATATGAGCGGTAAGAAATTTCTCAACATCCAAGATCCCCATGGAAACACATCACTGACTAAATTAATGTCTGCTTTTATCATGTCACATCTTACCCTCAAATATATGTACATTTATTACAGTCATTAATTCATTTGGTAATTGATAAAAAAAAATTACTTGTGTAGTATTTAATTGTGTGGACTCAACTGTGGTAACACAAGTACACAACATGCAATATTACAGTGACATGTAAATCTACTATTGATTTTAAATACCTCCTTAAACACATTTCACACAAATGTACAGTCCTTGCAGAAATCGCTGATTTGACCCCAGCTACAAAGCATGTTGGGTAACCATAACACAACACAAATATCTGTAACTTAGCAAATCACACCAAACCTTCTTATTAGCATTTTTAGAAGTACTGTAGCATATCAATATGTGGGAATGTAGGAAACAATAAGTATGCTTTTGCAGTATGCTAGTGCTTTTTAAGGTCTAATGTGTATTTTTTGACATTGTATTTTATTTTATTGAAATTGAATGTAATTATCATTGAACTGAGCTGAATAACAACACTATTATCTTCTATAGGGCTGCTTTATAGCTGAATTCATTTCATAATTGAGCAACCCTTCAGCATTGACACTTTTATTGAACTAAAGTTATTCAACACTGAGCTAAACTGAGGTGAATAATGACACTATTGTCTTCTGTGGAGCTGCTTTACCGCTGACATAATTGATTCATTTTGCAATATTAACACTGTTATTTTCCTGTTTATTACTGTGAAGCTGCTTTGAAACAATCTGTTTTGTATAAACCGCTATAGAAATAAATGTGACGACTTATGTGTGCCACTAGCATCACTAAATGGAAATAATGATTGCTTCCAAACAGTTCCCTAAACATATAGCCCCGCCCCCAAACTCAGTCCATTGGCTGAACCAGTGGTGCTATGCTGGGCTGCACAATCAAACTGAGCAATGTTTTGAAATGCCACGGAGCCACAGTATTCACACTTTTTTTGAGTAAATCAGCATATGAATGGCTTGTTTATATTCATCTCTGCTTATTAAGCTAGAATACGAGAAAGCGTTCAACAATTTAAAAATTATCACCTTTAATTTTTCATGGTGTTCACTATGTAAACAAAATCCACATTGATGAAGAGACTGAAACAGAAAGAGAGTAGATTTAAGCTGCCTCAGAGGTAGATGGGAAGAGGCAGGAAAATTTAGAGGAAGGGGAGGAAGGAGAGAAAGACAGAAAAACATCAGAAGAAATTCAGGGGGCCACACCAGGGGGGAGGTTCGTAAAGCGATGCAACCTCTGTGGGGAAAAAAAAACTGGGAAATGATCGGAGCGATGCTGCAGTTGTATTCCACCTGGTGACATCGTTCATGGAGAGCAAATAGTCCGCAGAACATAGAGACGTTTGAGTCAATATTTACTCTCTAATGTAATTTTCCTGTGGGCCAAGACTTTCAAAAGAGCACTACAGAGTGCTGACAGTGTCTGGCCTCCATGTCAAACCCCTGCTATGATACTAATTACACTCCTCACAAATTGGTTTAATATGCATAAAGTGTCTCAGCTCATTATCCACAGGGTTTGCTGTGCCCTGACCAGGCGGAGAAACGCCTCGGTGTGAGCCGTACACCTGCATTCGGCACTACACAAAGCACTTTGTTGTGACATTTATACAACAAGGGGCAGGGAAAGGGGGGTAAAATGGGTCAGAGATAAAAATCGGAGCAGAAAATAACACGGATTCGCACATACGGAACGGTTTGTATCACATTTGGAGCTGTAAATGAATAAACAAGGTTTCGTAGCACTAGCAACTGAGCGCAGGAGGCAAGCTCTGGGAAAAATTCTGTGACACAACACAGAGACAGGCAGAAATGGGAAGTGGCGAGTGAGAGAAACTAGAAAGACACTGGAAGACATCTGGAGGAGAGTCCAATTTGGCACTGTCCTCCTGTCAATGTGTTGCCCCCCGTCTTACCCTTACTTTCATTGACGGCTTCTATTTGTGTGTGTGTGTGTGTGTGTTTGTGCTTCAAATCTCTTTCCTCTCCTGCGAATGCATGACACCTCAGTGAAGGAGCATCTTGCACCCTCTTTCCACCCCACCATCCTTACTCCTGACATAATGACTGATGAAAATTCCTCAGGAATTATTCTTCATCTCCAGTGAAATAATGCAATTAGAGAGAGAAAGAAGGAGAGAGAGACAGGAAAGACCTGAGAGGAAGCAGCAACTACTGCTGCTGACAGCAAATTATGTCCCTGCCCCGACCCATAAGGTACTGATGCAAGACGTTTTTTTTTTTTTTCTCTCTCTTCCCTTTTATTATCATCATGGTTGAATTATTCAATAGGGCCCATTAGCGTTAAGAGAGAGCAGGACTATTTTATATTTAGTTGGCTGTGTTGACTGCATCAACAGCTCTCTTCTGAGACCCTCTGTTAACAGTTCTGACAAGAAAAGAGAGCAGTGACTCAGAACTGACTGCAAATAAAGACTGAGAAAGGAGACGGAAGACCTCTGATAGGTCCTTTTCCTAAATCATCACCGATTTGCGCAAGAGCGCACAGTCTACCATGTGTTTTCTATAATGTCATGGCTTTCACTGCAGGGAGAATTCTTTCTTTCAAAGCACTGACATGATTGTTTAGTAAAAACTTAAAGGGATAGTTCAGCAAAAAAAAATAATTCTGGCATTATTTATTCACCCTTATGTTGCTTGGAACCTGTATGCTGTTATTTATTGATTTGTTTATTTTATTTATTTATTTATTTTTTATCTGGAACACACACAAAAAGATCATTAGTGAGCATGATGTGGCAGTTTGAATATGCAAAAAAAAACAAAAAAAAACACAAGATTTAATAGCTGCAGCAAAATGGAATTTTTTAATGAATAATGACCTAATTTGCCAAATGACACACTATTCAATATGCACTTATACACTATGTACATATGCACTATGTAAATTGTAGTCTATGAATTGTATAAGGTTATTTTGTCATTCATAATCATAGTTTGATAGCCCCTCCCCCTCTGCTACGTAATTAAAGAATTTGCATGCATAAAGTGTCCAACATTCCACACTTCTTTTTTTGGTTAATGAAGCGCATCATTTGAGTATTTAAAGTGCACATTTCTTGTTATAATTTTTGGTGTGAACACACTATTACACTAGTGAATAAGTACGCAAATTGGGACTCACCTCTAATTTTCAGTCATAAAGTTATTGTACGATTTCAGAAGACTTGGAATGTCGAGCACAAATCCAACAAACTATTTTTACAGTCCTTTCATTGTGATTTTTGGCCTGTTTTGGCCAGACACAGGCACTATTAACTGTAAATATGAAATAGCTGCACAAAGTTTTAAAAGTTCTCCCAATCAATCAATAAAGGTTGGCATGAGATAAAATTAAATCATTCAGTTTTCTAAATGCATGTTATTGCTCTTCTTGTGAAGCATTCATATGAATGTTTCTTTTCTTTCTTTCCCTTTTTTTTAAATTTTTAATCAAAGTGCTCTAACTCAATTTCCTAGTGAAATGACAGGGTAATTTAGGGTGCTTTCACACTACCACGTTTGGTGCGCACCCGGGTTCAATTGACGTCAGAGTTCGGTACATTTGGCTAGTGTGAAAGCTGTCATGCGAACGCAGGTGCGCACCGGGGTTATGAACGAATTAATGAAACGCATTTGTCCGTCTCGAATTGCGCTCACGGAAAGCGCTTGAGAAACAGTAGGCCCTATACACCCGGCGCAATGCAGTGTTTTTTGCTAGTTTCAGCCCGACGCAGTTGTCATTTTCACGTCCTGCGCCACGTTGTTTAAATAGGAAATGCATTTGCGTCCATTTGTGCGCTCATGGGCGTGCTGGTCTGAAAACGAGGTGTGTTCAGGCGCATTGCTGGCACATTGCTATTTTGAGGCAACTGAAATAGACTGCGCCATTAACCAACAAAAACCTGGTCTAAAGTCAATGGCGCAGTAG
>NW_015624543.1:232086-240414 GCF_001515625.1 Sinocyclocheilus rhinocerous | reverse complement strand
GCAAATGCATTTGCGCCCATTTGTGCGCTCATGGGCGTGCTGGTCTGAAAACGAGGTGTGTTCAGGCGCATTGCTGGCACATTGCTATTTTGAGGCAACTGAAATAGACTGCGCCATTGACCAACAAAAACCTAGTCTAAAGTCAATGGAGCAGTAGTTTTTTTTTTTGTTATTTGAAGAGCGCGTTAGCATATGCGGGTCCACAGCGCGCGTACACTCTGCTTATTACACACAGGGACGCTCAGCAGCACACAAACATGCCAAATATTAAAAGTTAAAGGATTGCAATGTAAAAGATTATTATTATGTAGGCTACATAAATGTAAAAATGCCTACATGTCATGATGGATAGTCATTGCATGTATCAGAATTAGGCTACCTATTTGCTCGCGCAGGAGCAGCTCCGTTTCATCTCTGGAGATGCGTTCCGTCTTTGAGCTTGCAAATTCCGCCGTGTAAATAGCAAATATGCCATGGCACGAGCGCAACTGGCTCTTAAAGGTAATGGGAGATGAGACTCTTATTGAAGTGGGGTATGGGTGGTTATGAACGAATGAATGAAACACATTTGTCTGTGTTTCGTTTCGGGGCCCTACGCAGCTTGCGTATTTTGCGTATAGGGAGGATCGGCTCTGCGTAAGATGACCGCAAACGCACCGGTGTTCGATAGAATCAACAGAGGGTGAATCCAGACCAACGCTGCGGGGGGTGCAACAATTGCACTCGGGTTCGAACCACAGCAAACGAGCCCAGTGTGAAAGCCGCCTTAGGGTAGCCTACATGTACAATGGAAACGTACTCACACATGCCTATAGACTGAACACGTACAGTAATACGCATGCACATGACATCACCATTTTCACAAATTTGCATATTTGTAGTTTGCATGGAGATGATAACAGTATCGTTTTAAACACTTGCACTTTGAACCACATTTTCTGGCCACCAAAATGCTGTCGTCGTGTAAATGAATGGCCAAAACACAAAAAAAGCTTTCCGTTTTAAATTGAAAATGGTGTCATGTAAATGTCCCCTCAGTCTGCTTAAACTCCGCCCCTTTCTTACAATCAGTCTCCATCCAATCAACAACCGATGGATAGAACTAAGTGCTGCCCTGCATTTCTTCTTTTCAATAATCCGTTTTACTCTGATATATACGCCACATACTGTTGCTACTTCCTTGTCACTGAGACATTAACAACATTTAATATTTCACAATATTTAAAATGTTTGAGTGGCATACAGAGGAGAGGGAGTGAGTTCCACTCTAATATGATCTAAAATTAAAAGTGCTTGTTTGAAATGTGGCTGATACAGATGTGGCCGTTATTTGAGTGACACAGAGCTCCATTTGTGAGTATTGTATGTCTCTGCTCTGTCTCTATCCCCACCAGCTGTGCCCTTTGACTGGCACCAGGCTTTGATGAACTGTCATTTCTTAAAGCTGCCTTCACTCATTTGATTCAGCCGGCTCGTCACTTTCACATCTGAAAAAAAAAATAAAAAACTAGCTTGTGAAGAAAAGGCAAACTTTCTCGAGTCTCAGACAGACAATGGCTCCAATTCACCTCTGAAGAGACTACTTGGAAATTGCAACATTATATATTTTGATTATTTTCCCAACATTTCCTTTTCCCCAACATCATTTGCATTTTTTTTTCAGTGCTGAAAATTTTTTTTTTTAAATGGGATCGTGCTTTTAAAACACTTACTGACTCACAGCAGACCATTAAAGAAACAATTCCCCAATGTCACAGCTATAGACTGACAGCAAGGCGAGGTTACCAGTCAAACTCCTCAAAGCGCTTCTTATTTGAGATTTTAACATAGCTTTTATCATTTTTAAAGCTGTGAAACAGGAATGGCTCATCCCACAGTGTCACATGATATTCAGATATGGCAGATTATTTATGATGAGAGTACCTGGCTGTGGGTGGAAGTGAGATGGTGCTAGCTCTCCATGTCTCATGAGGAGAGGAATACGTGTAAAAAATCTACAAAGTGACTCTCTAAGACCTGCCTGCTCTCTCACATATGCAGTCAGACCACTGCGTCTGAGTTTCTCCAGAGATAAAGTTTTAGATGACAATCCAGAGGCAGTGTCAATCAGGCCTGTTAAATATAAGGCAGTGCTATGGGATTCATCCAGTGCAATGGTTCTAGAAAAAGCAGGATACTGGCATCAAATTTTGAAAGAAAGTCTTTGCACACAGTGTAAAAATATTAGGTTGAATTTAGACTATATTTTTGTGAATATGAATACTTTGTATCAACACTCACTCAAGTCTTCACTTTGAAGTGTTCTAGAGGCCATTGATCTTCAAGTGACCTCTTGATGTCGAATCATTATGCTCTACGTTTGTCTTCCAGTAGAGGATTTCCCCTTTTTCTCCCATTGAAATTCAGCTCAGACAAGGTCACATATTGTAGCAAACGATTTTTATTGATAGAGGATTCAGTGTCATACTGTTCCAGCAGCAGCACACACAGCAGGAGGTCCGGGTTAGTTGTCAAATTGGAAGTTGTTACAGATATAATTTAAATTATAATACACTACCACATTACAGTTTGGGGTCAGTAAACTTTTATATGAAAGCAATTAATACTTTTATACAGCAAAGATGCAATGAAATTAATAAAATTCATCAAAAGTGACAGTAAAGAAATTTTTAAGATTTGTCAAAAGAATCCTGAAAAAATATATATATTTCTACAAAAATATTAAACATTGATTTCAACATTGATAACAGTAAGAAATGTCTTGAGCACCAAACCAGCATATTAGATTTATGAAAGATCAACAGTTATTTTAAATTATATATAATAATATTTCACAATATTATTACAATATAAGTCTTAAAATATCAAAATAAACCTACCCTGAGAAATATACACTGGAAGAAAAAGTGTGACAAGTAGCCCCAGTCTCCCCTAGTAATAACTGTCTAAAACTATAAGAATTTTGAATGACTAAAATAACAAGAATTGTAGTCAAACAGTAAATTGACAAAAAAAAACTCAAATAAAAAATAATGAAAAGGGATCAAAATAGTGAAATGAAATCAACTGCAGGAGGGATTTTTCCTTGAAAACTCTGGATGTCTGCGCTTCTGTCTAGCATCCATCAGGTTTGGTAAAGGGCTCTTAAAGGGCGTTGAGTAAAACACCTCCACATCCCTCTCAGAGTTTAACAGGGAAGTTCTTTTCTGCCCTGAGCAGCCACTCAGTCTGGGGTTTGTGTTGAGTGACAAAGAGCGCTTTTACACTGTGACACATGTCTGATAGGAACAGCCACAACTCTCCTATGACATGTTTCTGTGTGCTTCAGAGCACACAACTCTCTTCCACAATCCACCCACAGAACGCCAATGATCGGAATAAGGGTCTCAGCTACAGAAACAGCCACTCAGGTATGACCGGATGTCAGGAATCAGTCTCACAAGCAGCAATTACACTATTTTCCTCCTCCATTGGCAGGTCCTTGCTAGCTCCAGACCGATGCTCTCATTTACATGACCTTTGAATGGGGTGGTTCGTATTCGACGAAGGCCCTGTACTGAAACCGTAGAGGCTGCAAGCGCTAGCTGTTATTATATCCTCTACTGCTCTCCCACATAATACGTAATGAATATTAATACACTCACACTACAGTACTGACTGATGGGTTATTAAAGGTAATTATGGAGAAACTTTTCCAATACTGGGTCATTGTACTGTTCTTCTGTATATAACAGTTAGAGTAGTAGTTATCTCTGTCTGTATAAGAAATCCTGCCACTTCTGCCATCTTTTATAGCAAAAATTAAAATTCTGCCATGATGTGCTCACTTTCGTGCCGTTCCAAAATCAAATGACTTTCTGTCTTCCGTAGTACACAAAAGGAAGTCATTAGCAGAAAGTTCATGCTGCTCCCTTCCCTATAATGAAAGTGAATGGTGAATGAGGGCTATCAGGCTCCTATAGTCGCTCACTATATTACCAGTCTACTATTATTTGTCTTCTGAAGACATATGACAGTTTGTGGTCGAAAAAACTGAAATGCAAAACCTCCAGGGATACTATCAGGGTTGATATCAATAATGGCAGAAATCGTTGCAACTCGTGTATCTTGTTAAAAAAAATAAAAACATAATGTGCCACATTTGAATATGCACATATTGAAATCATACAAATCTAGAGCTGAGGGGAAGGTCATTTTTGGAGCTCAACTGGTCACTATTCACTTTCAGTGTATATAAATGAGCAGCATGAACATTCTGCCAAATATGTCATTTTGTGCAATAGCATATACAGTTTGAACAGTATAAAAACCATTACGCCTATGGGATGTCCCCACTTTTCACAAAAACAAACCTGTGTGTGTATGTGTGTGTGTGTATGTGTGTGTGTGTGTGAAGGTGATCAAATGAAGAGAAGATTTTGAGGGGAACAATCAATCTGAATTAAGTAAAAAATACAGTAAACTGTTTCCAAATCAAGCAGAACAGTGCCAAGACCCAAACTAGGATAGAAACATTATATAAACTGAATTAAATGAGACTACCAACAACTAAGTGTGACTCATCAAAGGTATTTGCTGAATTTATTAATTCCTACAGTTACAAAAGTCATATTAACTAAATATTACCTGAACGTGTTCATTTTAACCAACAATATTTTATTAGCAGAAACGCTAAATAATTACAGCTACATTAATGCTAATTTGAAACCAACTCGACACAAGAGAATGAGGGTTTTTTGCGCGACCCCATTTATGTTGTCTACCTGCATCAGAGTTCTCCTGGGAAGAGCCTGCAGGCTTCCTGTACATCTGACATACAGCAGCCATATGAAACGTTCACCAGGAATAATATCTGGAGCCACAGCCTCAAAGGAATCCTCAAAGAATACATTAACGAAAAATAAAACTGACTTTTCAAAGTATTACCAATGTCAGGTAAGAAATTAATAAGCTTCAGAAGCGCAGCATTTGAAGATGGTTTCAAGGTAGCAATGTTTCTTTCATTTGATACTTTCCTTCATTTCGAATGTTCCAGTGCATATTAAGGAGGAGACGTCAAGGAGATCGATGGATCGCGTTTGCATCCACCCAAATTTCAACAAAATTGCTGTCTCACTTTTAGCCCAACAAAGAAAATCAAATATAGAAATGCATCAAGGAATTTAAACAAACACGAGACTAGATCAGAGCGCCGATCCTAAAAGACACGGACCTGCAGGGTTTGGCTTTCAGCTTATGTTCAGAAATACCCACACACTCAGCAGGATTTGTGCATAAAGAGAACGAGAAAAAATGTCAGGAGAACGAAGGGGGTTGAAAAAGAAGAAGTGTTGAGATGTAGAGGAGGGGTTGCAGACAAACTGTGAACTTCAGGGGCAGGGGGTGTTTGAAAGAGAAGGATCACACCACGTATATAGCGGGGGGTACAACAGGAGCTGGCTAATTTGATGGGTGCTCAGCTTGGCCCTTCTTCTCAAGAGGTCTCACGGCAATCCACTGATCATCACGGAAAAGGAGCTGGAGAGGTACTGCACGTACACAGAATATCAATCATCTGTGGATGAATTTGATCTTGAGAGCGTGTCCAAACGGTGTGACATGGTCCTTGCCAAGTGGAAAACATTTTAAAACCAATGATAATTCTGAATAGCAAACATGCATTCGGTGTCAGATCACGCTTTGTTTCCTGCACGTTCCTCCTTTGCAGTTCATTCATCCTTGCAGAGGAAGGGGAAATACCTGGGGTCGGTAGTCCTGCTCCCATACGTCTGTTTCTGCCTGGCTGACTCACCTCGTCATAAGCTGTAATTAAAACCACAGGTGGGAGTTGCAACACTCCCGGTCCCCTCCCGGCACAGAGAGGACACCATATGGTTCAAAGGAAGGTTATTTATTCAAAGAAAACATAGGGTTAAAACATCAAAAGCAGCAAACTTTTGATCAGACTGGAACAAAGGGGATTGCTGTCCTTCAAATCATTCTGCAACATAAAGCATGAAATCTGAGTTGATGTCCAGCGTGGCCACGCTGTGATTGCTGTTGGATCGGACTGTTCTCCTTAACACCACGTGGGATTGTGTTGTTGGATCCGCCCTGCTACAAATACACACCTGATAATATCATTCAGGCATTCATTATCAGGCATGAATAAACAACAACAAATTAATTATGTAAAACAAGTCAAGGATATATATATATATATATATATATAAATATATGTGTGTGTGTGTGTGTGTTTGTGAATATATATATATATGATGTATGTATGTGTATAATGTGTATACATGTATACACATATATATCACATCCTTCACATTAATACAGTAAATTGTGCGCTATTTTTATGGAATTACTTTTTTAGAGTGAACATTATATTTACGCTTACATGTGAGTATAGACATCTAAGCATAGACATTATTTGTTTTCAAGGTGAAAAGCATTTTTTTCTTTACAAATATAATGAATTCTTAATTCATAAAAATTACATTTTTATGGAGTCAAACCACATGGCAATTTACAACCTAGACTAACCTCATCTAGTCATAAAAAGGTCGCACTATTGGATATTTTAATACACGTATTGACCTCACAAACAGTCATGAGGGTCTTCATTTATGATTTTTATTCCAGTTTTTTTTTTTTTATATTGATAATCTGTTTTGTTAAAATATTATATTTTAACTACTTAACAAGGTTTTTTGTTCTTTTCATTAATTTCATTCTCTTAATTTTTCCTTCCAAAAGATTATAAAAATGAATTTAATACAGAAATTAAATACATGATAAATACTGAGGTGTATTCAAGTCATTGTATGCATTTTCAGTCATTTTAATAGATTTTTTAATAAAACAGTCAATAGGACAGAAATTATTACCATGATGTTATTGACCCAAATATTACGTCTCAGATGGTGAAGCATCAAGGTAGTGCTAAGTTTAATCATTTAAAAAAATGGCATAATCACTTTATTGTTTGTGTGAGAATTTCAGCACAACCAGGGGAGCTGTTTTACACTCTTGTAAACATGGACAGCATCAATCCCCTGTGAAAGCATCAGTTAAAATTTTTGTCTCAATGGGATGATAAAGAGCCATCCAATGTGCTCAGATTTAAGCTTCCATGAAATCCCATTGTTCTCAGACCAGTGATGATAATCCCAGCTGCAAGAGTATGGAGCATTTGCACCAATGAGATTAAACCCGTGCTGTTTTTTTTTCTGTTGCGTCTTCTCATGTAGGGCCTCCAAGGCAGTTACACAGGGACCGTAGTGTTCAGAAAGCATAAACAGAAACAGAATGCTTCATCTGCTGGATTTATTCAATGTGTCTGCAGCATCTGTTAAGGCCAATAGCAAATCAAGAGCTTGTTGGGCAACCTAATTTTCTTAATTCTTATTTAAAGTTATTTATTGTATTTTGGTAAATAGGAAAGAGTTGATTTTATCAACACCCACAGAATGCTTCATCTGCTGGATTTATTCAATGTGTCTGCAGCATCTGTTAAGGCCAATAGCAAATCAAGAGCTTGTTGGGCAACCTAATTTTCTTAATTCTTATTTAAAGTTTTTTGGTAAATAGGAAAGAGTTGATTTTATCAACACCCATTTTTAGCACACAGCATAAAGTTTGCCAGTCACCCGCTGATAAGGCCTATACTGTGACCTTGCAAAAAGCATTAATGGTGTTAGCACTTGAATACCGCACACAGATTTTTCACTCCAAAACTGATGTTTTAAAGGTGCACTAAGCGATTTTTGAAAAACGCTTTTGACCACAGTGTTGGACTGAGTCCCAAAACACACTCGCAGTCAATCAGAAGTAAGGGTGTCTAGTAATGATAGGGAGAAGAGAGTGCTCAGTGAGTGCTCAGGACGGATATCTTAAGACTAACATATTGATACTAACACCCAAAAAACTTTAATTTTGATTTCATGGGTGTGTGTGTGTGTAGTAAGTCATTTAAATTTGTTGATTTGGTGCTCCGTTATTAATAATGGTACATATTACTATCAGTTTTTGCTGCCTAATATTTTGGTGGAAACCATGATCGAGAGTGCTCAGTGAGTGCTCAGGACGGATATTAGCAGATCGACTATAGATAGCGAGAGATGGCAGATTAAAAAAAAAAGATGAACATTTCGGAGGAACAAAACATTAAAGGTCCCCTGAAATGCTTAGAAACACGTAGCGTTAGTCTATGTGTTGACGTCATTTTAACTGAAACAGGAAGACAGGGCGGGACATATCAAGCAGTCCCGCCCCTTTTAAAAATAGCCAATAGCGTTCGTTTATATCACAGCTTGGGCTAGAGCCATTCAGAGCCGTTGA
>NW_015624543.1:218460-231231 GCF_001515625.1 Sinocyclocheilus rhinocerous | reverse complement strand
GGAACGAGACGCTGTGCCGCAAGGCCATACTTCCGGCATCCCTACTAGAGCTTGCTTCACTCCTAAGAAGCTAACGCCGGCTGCACCTCACATGCTTTTAAAGCTTCCTGGTCATGACGTCACCCGCCTCTGACGTCTCGCCCATCGATTCGACTGATTACACATATGATTCAGAGCTTGGTATCGCTGAAGGCATTCCCCTAGCGTTTTCTGACGCAGCGTCTCGTTCCCTCGGGGAACCATGTTACATACGTAACCTGGGACGTTTTTGCTGCCTAATATTTTGGTGGAAACCATGATCATTTTTTCCCCCCATGAATAGAAAGCTCAAAAGAACAGCATTTATTTTAAATAGAAATCTTTTGTAATATCATATGTCTTACTTTATCACTTTTAAATTAATTTAAAGCATCCTCACAGAATAAATGTAATTCATGTAGTTCAGCAGCAAATCAGCATATTTAAATTATTTCTGAAGGATCATATGACACTAAAGAATGGAGTAATGATGCTGAAAATTCAACTTTGCCATCACAGGTATAAATTACATTTTAAAATACTTTCAATAAGAAAACAGATTAATTATAGGTAATACTTACAGTACATTTAGCAAATTTAGTTTAGTTTGTTTGTCATAACCCATGAATTTATATTATACCACACATCAGGACCCAGGAAATCACAAGTAAAGAAAAATCTTACACTTCTACTGTACTAAATCTCCCATTTTGACATACACTTATAGACACAATAATTAAGCCACACCCACTCTATGTAGTTGCTTTCCCCTTCAGTGTGAAAATAAGTGCTTCTAACTGAGCAAAATTCCATTAAATTCTGTATATATAGGTCGCTGTTCCTGACATCTTTCAGACCAAATGCTTATATGCAGGATGTAGAAGCCGAAACCGCAGAATTCTGATCAGCCTGTTACCCTGTGACCCTGCCGAGGCAGCGTTCACCTAAATCAATATGTCCATTTGCTCATGGTAACACCCATCAACTTAAAAGGTGGCAGCAGTAAAAATATTAGCAATGCGGTTTCTAAAAAGACCACATGGATTTCAATACCTGATTCTGGAGCATGCATTTTAATACAAATGAATTACAAGAGTGAAGGGGAGTCATAATTTACAACTCCAATGAAATTTGTTTTGTTCCTAAAATAGTTTTCAAAGCAGCTTACAATTTCTGGAAAAGCCTTTTGCCCACAGTCTTGAAAGCAATATGTTTCAATTAGCAAGAAAGCTGTTCTGAGTTTAAAGGCTGTTGTGATTTTCTGGGTTTGCTATTTTGCATAAGGTGACTTTTCAGGTAGTTACATTTTTTTAAATAAATAAGCCAGAAACGTACATGCATGTATAAATAGCTAAAATAACAGTTTTTGTTTCTAACATGGTGTGAATTCTGTTCTTTCTGTAGCCTTTGAACAAATGAAACATTGTTGTTCTTCCTGACAATTAGCCTGCACCTGGTCCTGTAGGCTATATACCGAATGTCTTTGAAACTGTACTGCACGACAGAGACCATTAAAACACGGAAACAAGGATATCTTTCTCAAGTCCCATATGGTTCTAGCTCTATGATTCCCAGCATGGATGAACTCCCATCAGATTAAGCCCACTCTCACTGACTTTGAACCCTTGAACCCATCCCTAGCCTTGCCTTCCCCACATCCCCAAACCAGATCCCTCAAGTCCTAAACTCACCCATCTATCCATCCCTCATCTGGCTCACAATTTTGACAATTTTTCAAAACCAAATTTCAACCCAAATAGGGGTGCTGTATAACCATTGTGCCCTTGATAAAGACACATAACCCCTGCTCCAGGGAGACTGCAATGATGGCACTGTAGGATTTAAACACATCTTTTAAAAAGCAATGAAGTCTTATTAGGGGCCATTCTCACAAAACACGTTTTTACATTAAAAAATGCAAGACACATAGCAGTGGAATGGGATAAAAAGTGCAAGGTCTAGAGTCGCGTTATAAGTCTATATAAGTCGTTTTAACTTTTAACGTTTTTAAATGTTTTAATGTTTAATATTTTTAACACTAGCACCATGTTTTAAGAATAAGATTTCTGAAATGGAAATGGGAACATTTCCTAATTCAGTGCTCAAATTATTATTGAAGTTACACTTGTTATTATTGAATTTAAAAACAATTGTTTTTTTTGTTTTTTTTTTCAATTATTGTAAGTTCCATTTACTTTTATTATAATTAACAATTATTATGGTGTTTGCAGGGTCAATTTGATCCTAACTGGTTTTAATACAATTCACAAATAAATAGACAAGTAATATATAAATAAATAATATATAAACAAATCAATAAATCAATCAATCACATGAAAAATAGTAACCATTGCAATCAGCAAAAAGATTTTTAAAAAACTGTTATAATATGATAATGACTTTAAATTATGACACTATAAAAACATGTAACAAAACATGTATTTAAAAATATATAACTTTCATTTATTTATTTATTTAGTCATTCATTCATTTTCACAAACTGTAAATGTATACAACAATTTTTATGCTTTTGGAAATGGATCTTTACTATTCATAGGCTTATTGTTTTGCATAAGACTTATTTTGGGTAAAAAGTATGTGCAGGTAAAAACTAATTGTTGCACTTTTTCAGTTGTCTCTCTATTTTATTTATTTATTTTATTTTATTTTTTCATATTGATGTGTATACCATACTTTCACCCACATTGTCAAGATGTGTGTGTGTGGGAAATACTGCATTTAAAATTGTATGCAAAACAATCCACTCCCTATTCAGGCCCTGTTATATAGTACATACAAACAGTATTGCTGTAATTTAACAAGTGAAACCAATAATGACATCTCTTTTGATAATCAATGATAATAGTGCTCTGCTCTAGACCAGGTTAAATTCTTTATGGCCAAAATAGCATTGCTCGACTTGGTAATCAGTGTAGCTCACAGCCTCTTATGTTGGTGAAAATAATCACTACTCGATTGCTCTGGTGACCAGCAGGCTATGCTTGTCAGGCTTTTTTAAGTGCATTTGCATGCTGTTTTGATCATGCTGTAAAACGGAGACATTTTTGGGGATAGGACACCAACAAATGGGATTTTTGTTCTATTTTAGAACAATGTGTCATGCAAGACACGAGTGCAACAGTCAAACATGTTCATCTAGAAAAGCAATTGTACGACTCCTTGGTGCTGAACAAGAATTCCTAAAAATAATAAGCCATGAGAGATATTAAAGTGATTTCATACTGTAGGCCTACAGTCAGCCAGTCATTATCGCAAAATAAACTCCCCACAGAGTGATCGAGTATCACCCAGAAGGGGATTATTTTGCAATAATGACAGTCTGATTCCACATTACCCTGCTTATTAGATGTCTGCTCGTTAAATAAATATGTGAGCATGAAACATTGAAATTTAAATTATTTAAAAATGTTACATGTATTGTCCTGAAACTTCCGCTAAAAAAAGTACAAAATAATTAAACTTGCAACAGAACATACACTGTATCAATAGACTTTAGTCAGGTTATCACAGGAAAGAAAATGAGAATGTGAGGGATAGAAATGGTGCGTTCAATGGACAGTTGTTTAACAACATACCGATTAGTTAGCCGACGAAACATCTTTCCAAAAAAAAAAAACTTTCAGATGACAAGAACTCATAAAATGATTGAAAGTTCTAATTAAACTTTACATTATCTAGGACCTGTATATAGTGCATGTGTAACGTATGGTCGATGAAGGAGGCAAAGAGGATCCAAATGCAGCTCTTTAGGTTTATTCAACAAAAACACAAAATACATCCAGGCAAGGGAGCAGGGCAAACGCAAAGCAAAAACAAGACAAGACCAAGGATAGACCAAGGGCCTATGAAACAGCCATTCAGGAATAACACCAGACGAAGGACCAGGGCAAACACAGGGGTGATTGGCAAACAAGACACACCTGGAAACAATCAGGAACTAAACAACAGGAAAGACTACAAACCGACTACAAATGAAAGTGGTTTTGTTTTTTTGTATTGTTAGATATTCGAGTTGTTATATACTTATATACTTAAGTATATACTTATAATAAACCAATACTAACATTTAAAATATACATAAAATAAAAAATCCTGTTGTGACCGGCTCGCAATAAATCTTGGGATAGTCTGGGCCATGGAGAATCCATTTGCTGTATGCTTCATGACCCAGGAAATAAAGGACACATGTCAAGGCTGCATTTAATGTAGCCTTCGACATGGAAAAGCCTTTGTCGCCCCACTGTGATGTATTCAATGATGGATGCAACCCCAAAACTGGGACACAAAAGTGTGATGTTAAGCACCATACCAATGTAAAAATCAAAGATTCTATGAATGATCACTGAAGGTCAGGTGAACAATGCTTACCAAGAACAACTTGAAAATATTTCTGAAAATAATATTTTAATGGGAATTTTGAGTATTATTTTAGATGCTGCATAAATACCACAAAACATCAAGATCTTACAAATATTCATTCCATTTAAAATTAATTGACAGTTGTGGTAGCTGAGCAGAATTTATTTTTAAAGAAATTATATCTTATGCAGTTTTTTAGTGGTGATAATTCAGGGGCTGACTAAGTGATGCTGCACATCAGTAAAATAACAGCGAAACATCTGAAGAGAAAAAACCTGTAAAATATTCTGACAGTTGGACAGGTAGAATGATATCTGAGAAGTGTCCTTGATATCAGAAAGTTTGCATATAGATAAAAGTTCTTAAACTTTGAGAGAAAAAAATAATGTTTCTTGTGGTTTGAAGTGAATGCTGAGGAGAAATCAGGCTGAGCTTTCGAATAACTAAGATTTACTGTTATGCATGAATTGAGAAGAGCATTGAAATCTGGTTAATAATTGACATGTTTTTAATAATTAATTATAAACTAGAGAATTCAAATTACAAAATAATCAGTCCAAAACAGTATTTGGAATTCAGCCAAAGCAACGCAAATTGATTAAAGTATCTATAATGTAGACAAAGAAGCCTTCATCATACCATTCACATTCATACCATGAAACTAGTACACTCAAATTTTAAATAAATAGGTTTTTTTTTATTATTAAAAAGATCAAAGTTGATAAGATAATAAAAAATTTAAGAAAATTTAAGAAAATAAAAATAAAAGCATGACATTCTACCCACATCAAGGCTTAGTAATACCTGTGCTTAAAATTAATTTGGCTATAGAGTCTCAAAAGCAATTCCAGTTAATAACTTCTAATTTATACACAAGGAGAACTGATCCTCACCACAGACAGGAAGTACAGTTCTGAAAAAAAACAAAAAAACAATGTAACAGTGATTCACTCGCTCACGTAGATTCACATCTCCCATTTATTTTTAAATCATACATCATCTTCCTTTGGTCTCCTCTGGATTGTCATGAGCCGTCATCAATGCCACTGAACCTTGAACCAGTCTGCAGATAAGGGATTTCAGTCTACTGCATAAGTGCACAGCACCCTCGGACTGCAAATGAAGGCTGACGAGACATACAGGCTTCCATGTCAAATGCTCATCAGAAAGCATGACACATGTCTTTTCTTTGAAAAGGCCATCGGCTCTGTTTTAGATTCAGTGGTAAGAGAGAGGGTTTTAAAACAGTAGACTATTCAGTGCCATTCCACGCTTCCTGCTAAAATCAGTTTGCTTTCATATGTAGCACATTTGGAGTAAATAAAGTGTGCAAATGTGAACCAAACACATGCATCTAAGTGGACAGCAAAGATACTCTTATAATAAGAATTTCAGTTAATTCTCCCTGCATACTGATCAAATCTAAAAATTCAAACTAGCCACAAATTTTTACTATTTGCATTGGCACTCAAGATACAAATGGAAATCTACCGCAGCAATCTCAAGAATAATCGATTGTGATTGGTCCATCCGGTCAATCACTATCAGCATAATATGTTATTCTCTTTCCTATTTGATGACTCAATGCTATTCCTGCTGATATTTCTTCTGTCAATGTCATGTCACAATCCACCTGCCCCTGGAAGGAAGGATGAACAGAAAAAGGAAAATAAAAGATGCATGGATAGATGGATGGATGAAAAAAGGTATAAAGGATGGATGGATGGAAAAAGAAGAGAATGGAAGCAAGGAAGGAAAGCTGAGTGGAAAGAGGGGAAATGAAAGGATAATGGAACAAAAACAAAGAAAACAAGGAAGGGAATGTTGATAGATGAATGGATGGATGGATGGATGGATGCAACCAAAAACAAATGAAACAAGAAAGGATGGATGGATGCAACCAAAAACAAATGAAACAAGAAAGAATGGATGGATGGATGGACGGGTGGGTTGATGGATGGAAAGAGAGAAGAAGGGATGGATGAAACTAGAAAACAAATGAAGGAAGGCAGGAAGAAAGGAAAGATCGATAGCTTAATGGAATGAAGAAGAAGAGATGGGGAAAAACTATGGAAAAAAGAAAGAAAATTTAGAAAAAGAAATGAGGGAAAAAAGCATGGATGGAAGAAAGAAAGAAAGAAAGAAAGAAATGAACTGAATGTTTCTACTTTGTCAGAGTGATGCATCTGTCTTAAGGGTTCATGACTGTCAATGACTTCATCAAAGCCTGCAGCATCTGCTGCTAGAATATTAACACACACTCATTCCTGGATTGCCGCACCCTGTCTGGAATTTTTTTCTGTTTTTTTTTCCTTCCACCAATTCCCTCCAGAAGATAACTCCACATATTAGTGATGTGTTCCCGGTACCCTTACCACTGGCATCAAATAAAGCCATGTGTGCGCAGCTGCCTGAGGGTATGTAGTCACTCTGAGCTGTCATGACAAGCACCCCTCTGTACACTTCATGTGTCAAAGTCCTTCCAGCACCAGACACATTCCTCACTTAGCCTTATCAACTAGAGTATTCCTCCTGAGCGGAAGACACCAGCAAAAAATAATGACAGGTTTGTAAAAATGTGCTATTAAAGGAAAAGTTCACCAAAAAATGAAAATTTGCTTAAAATGTACTCATCCTCAGGCCATCCAAGATATAGATGAGTTTGTTTCTTTTCTTCAGAACAGATTTTGAGAAATTTAGCATTACATCACTTGCTCAACAATGGATCCTCTGCAGTGAATGGGTGCCGTTAGAATGAGAGTCCAAAAGATGATAAAAAAAATATCAAAATATTTGTTTAGAGCTGTTTTGGACTGTTTTTGCATAAACAGTGATGATCTGTGCACATTTCTCTCCTAATTCAGACAAGATTACTTTTTCACAGGATAAAACAATATAATGAGGACATTTATTTTAGCCAGAAGTAATGGTTTAAAGTTAAAAACGTCATAATGATGGATTAGCTTTTCACTTCACAAGATGTTAATTGATGGACTGGAGTCATATGGATTACTTGTGGATTACTGCGATGTTTTTATCAGCTCTTCGGCCCCTCATTCGGACGGCACCCATTCACTGCAGAGGATCCATTGGTGAGCAAGTGATGTAATGCTAAATCTCTCCAAATCTGTTCCGATGAAGAAACACACTCATCTTGGATAGCCTGAGGGTGAGTAATTTTTTTTTTTTTTTTGACAAATTTTCATTTCTGGGTGAACTATTCCTTTAAACCTGTTGAATATATTATTGCTTGAAACAAATAGTTTGTTCACATAACCATCAACCAATGAAAAAATGCTGAAAAGTTACCTGTTTACCCTCACAAATCACTTGCCTTCTGTCATGTTTTGTAAAATTGCTTGTTTCCATTTTCTTTATGATGTTCAGTGAGTAAATGGTTTTCTTTTTATTTTGACATTTATACATGCAGGCCTTCCATAAGTCAATGTCCGGTACTAGAACCCTTCAGCACACTCATTTTTTTCCACCCCCTCAGTGAACTTGACCTCGTGACCTTTCTATGATCCAGCACGCCTCACCAACAATCTGCTTTTATTGAACTCAATACTGCCGTTCTCCAGAAGCACTGGAGACAGAGAGAGTAAACCAGACCAAATTGGGCATCAGTATTTAATCATAACAGACTCAATATCTGGTGCAATATTTTTAGATCAAGAAAACTTTGGTGCGATCATGACAAACGGATAACCTAATAGAATGTTTTACTTGTGCAGTTAACCTCAACACTTTATAATATCAAATTCGTATCCATACTAGGCTGCATGCTGAACTTTAGAGAGTAAAGAGTCATCTTCAAACAGACAAATATGAGGAAAATGACCTCTAATGAGTGCATAATTTAAATATTAATGAGTCAGTGTTATTTTAAATGCACTCTCCATTAGAAAAATTACATATGTGTGCTTTTCATCAAATACAACACAATAAATAAAATGTGAGTGTGGCACTTTTGTTAAGTTATGAATGCATTATTATTTTATGTATAATCTGAATAGATTGGATGCAGGTAATTTATGTTTATGTAATGCAGTTTCTCAAAAAGACTTTCTGATCTAAGCTTATGGTTAAATTCTTCAAAGTAGTTTTGCAAACAAATATAAATTGTGCTGACATGAATATCTATACAAAACTAAATTATATTGATAGGTATTTAAATAATTTATTATTAAATTATGTTTATTATTTAATTAAATTATTAGATTTATTTTACATTTATTAAATTAAATAATTTTAAATTAAATATTTTTTTTTAATTGATAAATTGGACCTATAATGAAGAAATGTAAACTCTGAAGGATAAGAAAATATTTTACACAAAATTGGGACAGTTTGTGAACATGAGCTTGAAATACTGAAATGGTTAAAGTGAATTAAACAGGTTAACATAGTACTCTTTTAAAACAGTCTTTAATTTTATTCTTTTTACTTTATTTATTTTTTCTCTTTACTGAACCTGTCCTTGCTAACAATTTGTTCTTCGTTTCTAAAAGAACTAACTAGTCTGTGCTATGAATATAGCACAAATATGCTCGCCTTCCACCAGGGGCGCTGCTATGGTTTCTGGGCCCCCTGAACAGCATATTGACTCGGGCCCCCTCCGCGATCTAACCCCCCTTCCATTACGGTGCCCCTGCCTTCCACATCTAAACCATTGCTGAATATCAATTAGCATTAAAATAGGCGGTTGTGAAATAATTAGCACGCTGAAAATATGTCAAATTGGTATAAATGAACACTCTTAACTTTGCATCCAGCTCTCCACCTTGTACATCTTCTACATATCCCACAATTCTCTGCAGATAAGCAACGCAGGATGTTGAAGTTTTCTGACAGGCGCTTGCTTGCAAACCGATACCGTTATAAACACCATCACAAGCGCTGCACTGCCACTGTTGTGACAAACCGTGGCAAATATAACATGACTTGACACTCTGGATGTGATAACATGACATTCCCCTTCTGGTCCCAGTGAAATCACCTGATGTGTGGCCGGTAATGAGGGCATGCCTGTGACACGCGGTGTCATGCGCAGAACAATCAATTGTCAGGATCTCCAATGTTTGTCAAAATCATTTCTCGTAATGCACAGCAGCTTATTGCTTCTCCTCGCAGGTTCTCCGCTCCAAATTTCTGACTCAAAACGCCAGCCCAGGTACAGTTATATGCACTGTAAGAAATACGGATTAAATTCCAGATCATTTAAATCACACAAGTGAGTCACATTTAAATCATATAAACACATGGGTTTGTGTCAGGGTTTACTTTGAAAAAAAAAACCCACAATTTTTCCTTTTCTGCATGCAGCTGAGGACATTGCATGTCAGAGTAATTTACCATCACAGAAGAGAAGTCAAGCTTTCATGAGTTATTCCCAGCAGCACTAAGCTCTTGAGTCTTGCATCCATTGTACTTCATATATCAAACTACATCTCAAAGAGAAAGCATAATGGCTGCTACTGACACATCTGTCATATCCGTCATTATGTTCACCAAATGTCGGAACTGCCACCACCAGCAGAGCAATTGTTTGTTTTGGGAGAATAATGTTTTGGGAGCATTTTGGGAGAATGTTTTGGGAATTAGAAAGAGGGAAGTGTGGGTATCGAGGCATATTTTCTGATGCAATACTGATTTGATTCTCCCAGCTATTGCTGTTAGTTCCTTTTTAACTTGGCAAATCAGAGCACAAACTATGCAGTTCATTTAACAATCAACACAACCAAAAATTCAAGCTTTTCAAAAACATAATGTAATGTGTGTTGTATGATTCTGATTCACTTAAAAAGAACAATAAGAATAATTTGTTTGTGAAATAGACTAAACTTGTTGCATTGTATGATTTTGATTCACTTAAAAAGAACCAGTTCATAAGAGTCATTTATTAGTGAATCTGACTAATGTGTTACCGTATGATTTTGATTTGCTTAAAAAGAACCAGTGCGTAACAGTCATTTGTTTGTAAATCAGACTACACATGTTGTGCTATATGATTTTGATCCACTTAAAAAGCACCAGTTCATAAGAGTCATGTTTGGGAATCAGACTACATTTGTTGTGCTTTATGATTTTGTTTCACTTAATAAGAACCAGTTCAAAAGTCATTTGTTTGTGAATTTGACTACTTGTTGTGCTGTATGATTTTAATTCACTTAAAAATAATCAGTTAATGACAGTAACTTGTGAAATTAGACTACACTTGTTGTGCAGTATAATTTTGATCCACTTAAAAACAATGAGTTCATAACAGTCATTAGAATCTGGCTACATTTTTTTTTCTGGTACATCTGGCTGCACTGTATGAATTTGATTCACATCACTTTGATAAAAAAAAAAACCATTCAGAAAAAAACGTTTGTGATTTGAACTACAATGGTATATGTACGCACCAAAAGTGGTGTAAGAAACGCTAGAGTAAAATATTGTTCTTGGGGTTTTAGGAATTATATATTTTATTATATAGTATACAGAAAATTACTGGGGGGAAAAAAATCTAGTACAAATTCCTAAAAAGCTGAAAATTCAGACTGCACTCCAGCCAATAGCGAGGCATATTCTTTTAATTGCAGCGGTAAGACATGGGTATTTCTCTCAAGGGTATGTGTGCTTTGACTGCTGGATTTGACACAGAGCAGCTAGCTTTCAGCCAAAACAGGGAAGGTCTATTTGAACCAGGATCTGTCTGCGAATTAAACAGGAGGAGGATGGAGGACAATGCCTGGCATGCTCTCAAACTCTCAGTGGAGACCCCACACTTGTCGGAGAGAGCTGCCGTCTCCCACTGCACCTTGACGTGGGCTGAAATATTGGTTTTCACATTAGCGGCTAATAAGGAGCAGCAGCACTAGCGATGCACCCTACTTGTGTCTTTCATGTGTCCAATTACAGACAGATCCCCCCAAAATCATATTCACCTCTTCCTGTCTTTAATTACCTCTTCATCACTCCACTTTTTCCCACGTGTCAGACTCAAGCACACCAGCCCTCATTCACTGCTACCCCCATGCCTGAGATGGTGTCTTTAATAAAGAATAACAATGCTTACAACGACGTCAACCCATGGATCTGTCTGGAGGCTTTTGGCTTAATGCGTGACGTGCCTTTGTCAAAGCCGCACAAACATATTTAAGCACAGCGGCAGGAATATGTCAAGAGACAAAAGTTATATAGATGAAATCCTGATGGTATAGACGCGTACGGTATTTCAAGAGAACGAACGTAGAGGTCTGACAGCTATGAAAGATGACAGTACAGGTGATTTATGAATTATGCAGAATTTGTTAGGCTGAGAAAACCTTGCTCGTAAGCAGACGCAGGAATATCAAGTAGATCCAAATCTTGAAATTATCAAAAACTCTCTCTTCAGCACTTCAGATTACTGTGCTATGACACCAGAATCTGGATGGCCTGCAAAATCAAATATCACATCAACACACAGTCGCTGTCAGTGTTGGACAGTAGCTAATTAAAGGTAACTAAACTACATTTTTCACAGTAGTTTAGCTGTACAAACTACAAACTAACTAGTTTTTTTTTTACGTTTTCCCTCAAGTAGTGAAAAACAAAACTGTTTTTTTTTCAACTGCAGAGAGAGCTGAAGCAATAAAATACGCTCTCCTAAAAGGTCTTCTCTGTCATGTAGCATTAAAACGTTTAATTCATACTCGCAAATCACTTTGTTTATAGTGTTCATGAAAATTTTACATTTTTTGAATTTTTTGATTCAAAGTCCTCAATTCAAGCGGCAACTAGTCTATATATTGAGTTTATGTATCCAAAACCTGAATTTTTGGCTCTGATCAAATTATAAACGACACAATTGGGTGGTCATATTTGAAAAATATTCCATATGTAATTTAGTGTCGCTAACAGCTGGCTTGATTGTAGTTCATCTACTGTAGGCTAGTGTAGTAGTGTGTAGCTAAACCAGCCTCCCCAACAGATGTTTATTTGCTCTAATAAAAACGTATCTGGCATGAACTGTGTTGTGCTGTGACAATGCATTCTTCCAAAACAGCAGGGTTTAAGTGGTATAAATAAGGAGCCCATCATATGTCAGTGACAAGACAGCTTTTCATTGAGTTTGAGGAAACTGTCATATGAGTTATACTGCTAATTTGTAAATTAATGCATATATGAATGAATGACTCCACAACAAAACAAACAAATAAATAAATACATTTTAAAGGTGCCATAGAATGGAAAACTGTATTTATCTTGGCATAGTTGAATAATAACAGTTCTGTACATGGAAATGACATACCGTGAGCCTCAAACACCATTGCTTCCTCCTTCTCATGTAAATCTCGTGCATGCAAAAGGCCACTGAAAAATAGGCGAATCAGAACATAACAC
>NW_015624543.1:217664-218222 GCF_001515625.1 Sinocyclocheilus rhinocerous | reverse complement strand
GGTGTCTGTATTCAGAAAGGCACAGAAAACAAATAACGCGCGTTCTAATAAAATAACGTGAGCCACTAAAGGGACATGGTTAGCTGCTTGCTAGCGGTAGCCTGTTACATTACAGTACATAATATTTCACTTACCACATAAACAGAATAAGGAGAGATGACTGAGGATGATGGCGAATGATTTACAGATCCTGAGCACCACTGACAAGCATCTGATCTTGTAAAATGTGTGGTAAGTACTGCCGCTGTAGTTTACACAGAGCACGTGCGATAGCAAATCTCGAAAGTGAAAGTAAAAAACGATCGTGCATTCGAATGCAGTTCGAATGCAGTCCCGCATATTAATATGCGACTCCCTGATGCCCGCATTTTATATACAGAATTACCCAACGATATAACTGCGAGACACAGTATTGAAATATATATTTTCCATGTGTTTCCTTCCTGCTGTGTGAGCTACTGAAATGAGCCGCACTGTGAAACAGCCAATCAGAGCAGAGCTCAACATTATTATTCATGACCCTTCCAAATAAGGTAAAAACAGACCATTTAATTCTAG
>NW_015624543.1:209638-217620 GCF_001515625.1 Sinocyclocheilus rhinocerous | reverse complement strand
GGAGGCCTGGTCCTCTCTCGTCCAACACTGTCATCACTCCTCCTTTTATCCTTCCGGAGCTCCTCCGTGGGACTCGAGACTGGTGAGTGACGCAGGTGTCGCGCATTAGCATTTACTCCACCGGCCTCGCTCCGCTCCCACGGCTCTTGGCCCCGCCCCTCTCGTCACAAGGATAAACTTTTGTTGGTTAAGGTAAGAATTACAATTTGCGGTTACACTTTATTTCGATAGTCCACTTTAGACATTCTATTAACTATAAGTAACTTTGTAACTACATGTCAACTACATGTCAACTAATTCTCATTAATTTGCAACTACATGTCTACTAACTCTCAAGAGTAGACTGTTAGGGTAGGTTTAGGGTTAGTAGAATGTTGACAAAGAAAGTGTTAGAAGATATTAAGCAGACAGTCTACTAATACTCTACTAACTGCTAGTTGACATGTAGTTGCAAAGTTACTTACTGTTAATAGAATGTCTAAAGTGGACTATCGAAATAAAGTGTTACCCAATTTGCAAACAGGAAGGAAAAATAAACTTAATTCAAGTTGTAATCTAACAAGTCTTAATATCTCATGTAATTTCACTTCTTGAAAAAAAAAATTATCTAGTTTCAAGGATGTTCAGATATTTTTTTTACTGGAAAAAAAAAAAGTAAATCACAATAAGGATTGAAGGGTTGGTTCACCAAAATGAAATTCTATCATATACTCCATTGCAAACTTGTATGACTTTCATCCTTCTGTGGAACACAAAAGTAGAGAAATGTAGTATTTAGAGAAATGTCTCAGGCTCCATACAATGGAAGTCACTGGTCACCAAAATATACCAACATTCTTCATAATATTTTTCTTTGTGCAGAAAAAAAAAGAAAGTAATCCAGGCTTGGAACAACATAAGGATCAGTAAACGGTTAAACGACATAGAACAAAAACAAAATATAACAGTATGAGCTGATGAATTACATGATTTTAATTCTGCATTAACTTCTTCCTGCAAGGAGTAAACAGTGTGGCATTAAAATTCATTATATTGATCTATGAATGCATGGACTCTTTGGAAAACTAATTACTCTGCTAATTATTGAAAACAAGATTAGCTTCTGATTAAAGCAAACAATCATTGCAAAAACACATCGACATCCTGGTAAGCACCTGAGGTTAAGAACAGCCTGTCTTAATTCTGTCTAGATTTTTTTTTTTTTTTTTAAATAAAACATTAATTGAGACACTTCTCTTTATTTTCTTCCACAATGAACTGGCCTCGACGCTCTGTCTAAATGAGCCAATTATAAGCCATTGTGTAAAGGCAAATTTAATAAAAAAATTTTAGACTATTTGTATATTATTCAGTTAAAGCAGGTTGGAATTATTATTTAGACACTGTGAATAAGGTGAGAATCATCACGCAGAAAGTTGATTCTAGGTCACTGAGCAAAAAGTTATCTTTTACTAATATTTAAATTTGTTTGATGATCTGAAACATTAAAGTGTGACAAACATGCAAAAAAATAAGAAATCAGGAAGGGGGCCAACACTTTTTCACACCACTGTACATGCCCTGCACGTACTTGGAAGTGTTTGTCAAATTATACAGAAAACAAAGAGGTTTCCATCCTGTTTTATGGTGACACAATTGCTTTATGTATAAAGTCGAAGGCTATTCAACAACCCTGTCTTGTTCTGGTGAAAATATCATGTCTTTCAATCACCCTATCGGCTGTAAGCTGTGATGAAGGATTGACCTTTTCCTGTTCTTTACCTTCGTTTTGCTCAGGTTTCTGCTGAAATGAAGCTGATGGTGTGATTAAGACACACGCTCAGAATGAGGGATCTGGACAATTCCGGGAAATGGAAATTGACAAGGCAGCCAGAAATGAAGATGCTCTATTTGGTCAGAGGACAGAGCAGACAAAAGAGAGACTTTAAACATTGTAACTCTTGTATTATTTATACTTCAGATAAGCTGAAGTGTACAATTTTCTGGATGTTAAATTACTTTCTCCTATCACAGTTTAATACGCCTATTAATAAGCCATTGTGTGTGTTGATTCCCCTGCGAAGTGTAGATAATGTGTCTCTGTGGCGTTATGAAAACATTGATGTTTGTTTAAGAATCCTGACCAGTTCAGCATAGCAACATTGGCTCAAAAACTGTCTTTTTTTGTTTGTTTGTTTTAGTTTTTTTTGTCTGGTGACACCAATGGTGCAAAAAAAGGAGCACATTTTAGCATAAATACTGACACAGTCACAGACTAAAATTACAGTTTGGTAATTTGTGAAAAATAAATAAAAAATGATAGATAGATAGATAGATAGATAGACAGATAGATAGATAGATCCTCTGCAGTTAATGGGTGCCGTCAGAATGAGAGTCCAAACAGATGATAAAAACATCACAATAATCAGCAAGTAATCCACAGACTCCAGCCAGGTAATTAACATGTTGTGAAGTGAAAAGCTAAGAAAAAAAATCTGTCATTAAGCTGTTTTTAATGAGTCCTCTATCCATAATAATGCTTCCTCCAGTGAAAAAGTTGTCATCTCTGAATCAGGAGAGAAATATGCACAGAAGAAGCACTGTTTACAAGTAAAAACAGTCCAAAACAGTTCTAAACATATATGCTGGTGGATTTTAATTTGCAGATAACAGGGGATAGACTTTTTAACTGGAGGAAACATTACTATAAATGATGGACTATTTTGTATTTTTGCCAGAAATTATGGTTTAAATTTACTGTAATGTTTTTATCAGCTGTTTGGACTGCACCCATTCACTGCAGAGGATCCATTGGTGAGAAAGATATAATGATGTAATATAAAAAATAACATTAAAAAAAAAAAAATCTATAATCTCAATGATACTAAAATAACACTGTACGCAAGTAAATATTAGTCAGATAAACAGTGCAGCTTCTGCATAGAGGTAGAATGATGGATCATAGCAAATGTTATTACAGTGTTACTGTTATGCTCCAATTGCAAAAACAAACAAAAAAAAAACATTACATTTCCAACTCTCCAAAAAAGGATAAATGAAGAGAGTTGGATAACGGCAGCCAGAAATGAGGAACTTGCCAAATGTACTCTCGTGGCGGTACACATGTTTGTAGCCAGCACTTCAAGCCTGAGGAGTTTTATCTGAAGGAAGGAGGAAAGTGAATCATATTAAAGAAGGGATAGTTGTCATCATGGCATTTTCAGAATAATTGCGAGCTTTTGTTCTTTCTTAAAGAATGTAAGAGTTTAAACCAGGGGTGTCAAACTCATTTTCACTGAAGGCCCCTTCAGCATTATGGCTGCCATCAAAGGGCCGGTTGTAACTGTAAGACAAATGTTACTATTCCTTAACATATTGTTACATTTATGGCACAACAAATAATTGTGAGCTGCTAAGAACGTGTGACAGATATGGTATGAGCCCGGTCTCATGAAAATGCGTATCAATTGAACGATTTTCTGTTTCTATTTGGCATGCAATTTATACGCAGAAATGTACTTTGGTGTGTATATGATACGAATGTATATAGTGCCAAAATAAATAAATAAATTCATTAATAACTGTTTGCAATTCAATTCACAGTTATTTGTGTAGCACTTTTCATGATACACTGTTGCGAAGCAGCTTCACAGAAAATGAAAATTTCTACATTACATTTAGTAGTTTACAGCACTTTTAATAAAAAAAAATTGCGCAAGTCAATCTGTGATACCAAACAAGACCACAGGGGGACGCCAAAAGACCACTGAACCAGCTACCTTGACCTGACTGATCCAGATTTACTAAACCACTGACTACTGCATAAACTAAAACACCTTGAGCCAGCGTCCAGTAGAAAACACTCAAGCTTTTAAGCCAAATAGCTTGCTGATTTTTTTTACTGACATCTGTACGTGAGTACTATTTTCTCTGCCATCTCTGATGACATCGGCCGTGTTTTCTCTGCATTAGAGCTGTTTTGAACTTACTGTTTGAATGCATTTGCTTACTGGATCCTTAGACTTTCCAGGAGTTTACCGGTTGAGCTGATCGCAAAAAAAACTGCTTCTTTTATAATGTATTGTTTTCGTTAAAATTTACTGATTTAAATTCATAATTATTATTATTTTAATTACTCTACGCTAGGGTGACCACCTGGCTATAGATCGGTTGCAGGACAGTAGATGTGATTTTACGGGACATGTGCAAAACAGATATATTTATTCCTCTTATGCTATGTAAATACTGATTTACATTCGTTGGCATATATGCAGCAATTTATTTCTCTGCGGGTGGATGCCCACACTCCTGGTTGCATTAATTAAACTTAGGAGAGAAGATCTTTTTTGAGCGCACACATGTAATGGTCTGCCTGATAGAGAGCGCGTCCGTTCCTCTTCAGGAGCTCAAGCTGCGTCTTAGGACGCTTCAGGAACGCCCTTCAGCGTGACCGGCTCTGAACCTCGTGTGAGTCGGCTCTCTCGCATTGCGAGCGTCTTTCGATGCATGTTCTCCACTCCCGGAAGGCTCTCTTTGCGGAGGGTGCCTTCTCTAGGCGGAGCGGCGATTACGCTCGTGGGATTCGCAGCTGGAGCTGGCGGAGGGAATGGAGACGGGCGAGTCCCTATCTTCTTCCTCACCCGCCAGATCCAGCGCTCGCTCTCCGGGATCGGAAGCCCGCTCTGCGGCTACTTCCCCCCGTGGAGCGGGCTCGGCGCTCCGCCTGTCTTCCTCCGAGGAGGTTGATGTGGTGGGCGTCGATGAGGATTCGCCCCCTCAATCGCCCCAGTATGAGGAGCTTTTGGAGGTGGTAACTCGGGCCATGGCCAAATTAAATATCGAGTGGCCCGCCGAGAAAATGGCTGAGAAGAGTAAATTAGACGTAACCTGAGACGTTTTCTGTGAGAGTGAATGAATGGGAATCCACCAGCGAGCAGAGAGATTTGCATAGGCAATATAATGCGCTCTGGACATTTGTCAATAAAATAACTCAGTTTTATTAATTGATACATTTTCTCCATTAATTTTCCGTGTGTGCTGCTCGACCATTGGTGCTCGAGCACTTGATGAGGTCCACTTTATTCCTTTGAGCCGTCCACGCAGTCGTCATCAACGGAAAACCCCCACACCATAATCCTAACCATTGCGTATCATATGCACACCAAAGTCAATTTCTGCATATAAATAGAACTCCAAATAGAAACAGAAACTTGTGGTATTGATACGCACTTTCACAATTTACGAAATAAAGCAGCATAGATTTTTATTTTAAGACAATCATATGCTGTCGCAGGCCACATAAAATGATGTGGCGGGCCAGAATAGGCCCGCGGGCCTTGAGTTTGACACATGTGTTTTATAAGCCTTTAATTAACAACCATACACATCCTGCATGACTAACCTTCCTATCTAAACACCTGTAGGGTGTACTCACACTAGGCATTTTGAACCCCCAAAGCCCGGTTCGTTTGACTAGTGTGAGCGCTCCGTGCCGCGCTCGGGCATTGTTCTTTTAGCCGGCCCTGGCACCCGGTTGAAAGAGGTGGGCCAGGGCACGGTTCGGTTGGGCTCAGGCACGGTACGCATGCAGTGTGAGCGCTAACCGCGCCGGAGCACAGAACAGATATCTATTAAAACGAGAAGAAAGTAGTGTCTGAAAGCTGCAATCGATGTTTTTTGAATTCGTTAAATGAAAGGAGAATATCGTGTTTTTCCGTGTGTGCTGCTCGACCATTGGTGCTCGAGCACTTGATGAGGTCCACTTTATTCCTTTGAGCCGTCCACGCAGTCGTCATCAACGGAAAACCCCCACACCATAATCCTAACCATTGCGTATCATATGCACACCAAAGTCAATTTCTGCATATAAATAGAACTCCAAATAGAAACAGAAACTTGTGGTATTGATACGCACTTTCACAATTTACGAAATAAAGCAGCATAGATTTTTATTTTAAGACAATCATATGCTGTCGCAGGCCACATAAAATGATGTGGCGGGCCAGAATAGGCCCGCGGGCCTTGAGTTTGACACATGTGTTTTATAAGCCTTTAATTAACAACCATTCACATCCTGCATGACTAACCTTCCTATCTAAACACCTGTAGGGTGTACTCACACTAGGCATTTTGAACCCCCAAAGCCCGGTTCGTTTGACTAGTGTGAGCGCTCCGTGCCGCGCTCGGGCATTGTTCTTTTAGCCGGCCCTGGCACCCGGTTGAAAGAGGTGGGCCAGGGCACGGTTCGGTTGGGCTCGGGCGCGGTACGCATGCAGTGTGAGCGCTAACCGCGCCGGAGCACAGAACAGATACTATTTTGTGTGCGCTACTGTCATCATTACGACCGCAAACATATTCTATTACTACTACTACACTACACTTTTCAATGAATTCAATTTAATCAAATATATTTAGGTTTATAATGGCTCTGGTTCTTACCTTATAGATGAACAGGAAATGTAGTTTGTAATTGTATTCAAAAGGTGCTGGAAGGTATGTAACTATTTATGTGGACATAAATGACAACTGATCCATTCATTAAGAAAACTAGCTGACAAGCTAACAAATAAAACAAAATATTTATATTCAGTTAAGTTGCAACTCTTGAAACACCATCACAGCATTGCTGTCACTAATCATGCTAAATTAAAGCAAAAATACATCCTCAAACTTTGTCAAAATGATCTATAAACTGATACATTATTTAACTGAGGTTAGCAGTTTTACAGCAGTCATCAATTGTTGGCACAGCCTACAGAAATGAGTGGGTAGTGCAATAAAAATGTATTTCTGTCCCAAAATTATGATTTCTCTTATAGAACTTTCTCTTAAAGCATTTCTTTTATCCAAATTCAGTTAATTCAGCGCACTTCTCTCTTGACATCCATTCCAACAAGTCTCCTCATTGACTGTCTCAAAATGGTGGTGCTGCTAACATTTTACAGCCAAATGAAGCATCTACATATTAATGTCTATGATTGTAACCCTGTACGTATTTCTGAAGCCAAACGTCAATAGAGTCAGAGGTCATTGCTCATTATGTATTCACAATATCCTGGCCAACCACTCACTCTATCAATACATTGCCACAGCATTACTTTCTTGTTTTTTCCTTCAGCTATACTGAATTTAGATATTATGGATACAGTTTATCATTATATTATTTCTATTTTTTTTTCTGTTTATACTTTCCATTATTCCCATACTGTCTTTTGCCCACTGCACAAACCATTGTCAACATATATTGAGTGCAAGTACTGTCTGATCTCACAATGTTTCATCAAGCTGAACTAGTTACACCATTCAGATACTATCGCACAATGCTGGCATAAAAAAAACCAAAACATTTTCTAATTAAAGTGCCAAGGACCTGTATACTTGCACCTGCAAATGATTAAAATGAAACAGCCATAGTCTACCTAATTTGCACAGTCACAGATGTATTAAAATTATCTCTGTAGACATCTGCATATTCATAACACGCCGTGACTCAAGGGAAATGATAATGTTCCTTAAATGCAGACATTGCAAAATTTGCACAATTAACAAATGTGTGTGTAGAATCAAGGTTTAGTAATATCAGAGAGAAAGCAGGGAAACTACCCTTGTGAGCTGTGTGTTGAGATTATTTATAGATACCATGTAAGTCTGTGCACTAGGGATGGGCCACACCATTTATATTCATTTTGAACTCATATGAAAGCCAATTTTGATACCAATATGATACTGCTATTAAAGGAATAGTTCACCTGAAAATGGAAATGTGCTGAAAATGTACTCAAACTCAGTCTATCCATGTAGATGAGTTTGTTTCTTCATTGAAACAGATTTGGAGAAATTTAGCATTACATCACTTGCTTACCAGTGGATCCTCTGCAGTGAATGGGTGCCGTCAGAACGAAAGTCTAAACAGCTGTAGCGAATCAGCTCATTTATGGGGAAATATGAATAATTAATCATAACTAGTTATAATTATTTATAAATATTTAGATCCGCTGTAGATA